>NC_073693.1:54442214-54517214 GCF_029784155.1 Uranotaenia lowii
TCTCATGCTGAGGTCTCAAGTCTAATATCCCTTGTCTCAGGTTCCAGGTCTCAGGTCTTAGATCTCAGGTCTCATGTCTAATTTCTAATGTATCATGTCTCATGTCTCAGGTCTCAGGTCCCAGGTCTCAGGTCTCAGGTCTCATGTATCATGTTCTTAGTCTCAGAGCTGAGGTTTTCCCAACTTCAAAAAGATTCTAAGTGTTTTCCTTATAAAAGGAGTATTTTCTCTCAAAAAACCGTGTTAATTCGCGAAATCCGTGTAAAAAAAACCGTGTTAATTCCCGAAAACCGTGTAAAAAAAGCTGTGTATTAAAAAACCGCGTAAAAAAAACCGTGTAAAAAAACCTTGGTGTACTTTGGTTCCGCTAACAAAAGATTGCTAAATTCCATATAATTTTTTTTATTTATAGATTATTACTTATACATTTAGTCATTTATTAAACGAATTAATTATGAAAGAGAGTGCAATATTTTTCGTCTGCTCCCCCAAGCTGTGCAGGGAGAGAAATAGCACTGCAAACAAGAGTGAGATTGTCAATAGTGAGAGTGAGCTAGAGTAAGGTTGCCAGATTGCCCGGTTTTATCCGGGTTTTGCCGGGATATCTAATAAAAAAAATGGGAACAGTCCGGCTCGCGGATGCCCAGATTTTATAGAAAAAATGCACGGATTTTACCCGGATTTATTCACTTTATTTGGCAAATCAAACAAAAAAAAAACAACGTACACCTGTAAAACGAAAATTTATGAGCGAGTTTTATAAAAAGAATTATGAAAGGATTTTGAAAACCTAAAACACGATTTAATTTTTTTTCTTGATTTTTAATTAAGAAATTTTAATTTTTAATAAATTAATATTTCTAGGTTTTGAGAAAATTTTCTCAGATTTATGGTCGTCACTTTTGAAATAAAATAACAGGGTGGCTAGCGAACCGGGAAAACCGGGAATACCGGGAAAAACTTTGGAATTTCATCTCGTCATCGGGAAACCGGGAAAAAACCGGGAATTTCGGCACCTCACCGGGAAAATTGTTATGTTTGTGATTTTTTCACGGAATTTCAAAAATATTTTCAAAATTATTTCTAAATTTAAGAATAGTTTTTGGCAGTCTTGATATAGATTTATCTCATAAACGCTTATTCTCGTTCATTAGTAAACAAATAAAGTTTGAATCGCTTTTTTAACAATTTGCGGGGCAATATGAGATATCTAATTTTTTCGCTCTCCGCAAGTGTGCTATACTTACAAGCATAACTCCAATGTTGTAAATTTAATAATGAAACTATTATCGACAAAACTAACTACAGTCGAACCTGCATAAGTTAGAGTCCAAGGAACAGCACATTTTTTCTCGTGTATATGTTTAATGTAAAAATTGTATCGAAAACAAGCTCATGCCGAAATCTAATGTCTTTACCCTGATACAGAATAATATCTCACATTCAAACGATTAAAGTTCAGCCCTGTACTATACACGATTTTCCATATTTTCACGAATCTTTAGTTTAAATGACTAGGTCACTACTAAAGTTATTGATTGTTTTGTATTGAGAAAAAAAAACAATTTTTTTTCAAACATGTCTTCGGATGTGCACAAAAAATTTAACCGCATTGAGATAATAACTAAATATTTTCCTGCAATGTAATGCTTTTAAGTTTTGTAAGACAAATCCCCATTCAAGTTTACAAGCTTATTTGATGTTTTGGGATACAATTGATAGAAATTTTAGGCCCTTTACAATTATTTTTTTTAATTCACCATGATGTTATATTAAAAAAACAGTATATTAAAAGGGAAAATCATCATTTATAACCGGGAAAAACCGGAGAAAACCGGGAAAAACTTTGGAATTTCAAAACGAAAAATCGCTAGCAACCCTGAAAATACCCGGATTTTGCCAGGTTTTTATATAAAATTACCGGGTTTGTCCGACTTGGATACGCGCTGAAAAAAATCAGGCTACTTCTAGCTTAAGCTAGAACATTCCCATCCGCTGATAAAGAGAATTCTCTTCTTCGGAGAAATCTATTGCGCATTGTGTTGAACAGAAATCTGAGAGCTAACACAGTTTTTTCCTGACACGTTTTTCAAGAAAAGACGCTGCTTTGCAAGAGAAAAAAAATCGAAAACAGCAGTGGGCATGGTTGCCACAAGTTACATTTCGATACAGATTCTGTCCGCACAGAAGACAGATTTTAGTATTTGGTTCAGATTAGTACAGATTTAACCATTTAAAAAAGTAGACAACAAAAACCGATTGAACATTAGACTGAATTTATTTAGGATCATTTTTGAACTTCTCAAACATTGGGGTCTAAAAAGCTTGTTTTGGTTCAAAACTCCTCTATTATTATTCATCGCGGCGATTAACCAGTTATTCAACTATTATTATTTGCACAATTTTTAGTAACATTTACATGAGTAAATTTCAATTTTTTAGGTTGGTATGAGAAAATTGAATATTTTGTACCGTAAAATCAACATCACTTTTGTTTCTTCTAGTTGTCTTTAATTTATGTTCTTTGGTGATTTACGACGAAAAATAAGACTGTTGTTTTTTACGTTTCGGTTTACTGAATTCCAGCCATCCCCAAAAAAAAAACTTATTTTGCCGCGTGTTTCCTTTACGGCCGTCGTACGATGAATGAGAATAAACTTGCTGAAAACGTCTGTTGCAACCAGTAAGCAGGTGTGGCGGCCTTTACCCGAAACTTGTAGCGGTCCAACATAATCGAGCATGAAAAATTGCCACGGTAACTGCACGAATTCCTTTTGACTATCCATTGGTGGAATAGCATTTATGCTCCTGGATTTGGAAGTTTGACACTTCAGACATTCCCTACAGAACCTTCGAACATCTATAGCCCTCCCTGACCAACTAAATCTCAATTTTAATGCTTGTAACGTCTTCTCCTGGCAAAGATGCGTCACCTCATGTTCGGTTTTGATGATTTCCTCTATTTCGGCTTTTCTTGGGACCAACTTCCTTCTGAATCGAGGGTCGTCGGTCTGGCTGCGATTAGATTCGTAACGATATATTCGGCCATCTGTTACTCGTTGATTCGGAAATTTTGTAGGTGTTTCTTGGATCTTTCTCATCAATTCGCCGTATTCATCCATGTCGTAATGTTTTTAGACCCTATCGTATGACTGGATCTTAACCTTCCAAAGCCGTTCGCAAAATTTCCGTACAAATCTATTTTAGATAAATTTGACCTGTAGTTTACGTGCGTTCTCCTGGCCGCAAATATTAACAGATTTCGATGAATTTTAATTCATTGTATAGATAATTTATTCTAGTTTCTCAATATTGAAAAAATAAGTCGAAATATTTTACGAGATCACCAGTAGCTGATTCCGAACGAAAAAAGTCCCGAAAAAGAGCTCTTTTTAGAATGCTTATAACTTGTGACAGGCTCCGAATATTGCGCTGATTTTATAATATTTGGAATTGTCAAGAATAAATCTATCCATGGATGTATAAGTTTTTGGTGGTCCAAAGGAAGTTTTGGCCGCTATCCCGGAACTTCCGGTAGAAAAAAATCTTACTTCAAAAAAGTCACCCAATTTTGGCTTTGCATTGCTGTATCTCGCTTGCCAATGAACCGATTCTCTAAATTTAAATTTTAGTTTTTTTTCGTTAACTTTATTATTATTTTTGTAGAACATAGTTGGTTCCTCAAAAATCTCAGTTGTTCAGTATATTGTAATGAAACTCACATCTTTTTTGTCATTTTTCAAACTCCCGCTCGTGTCGGTGGGTTTACGGGATTTTGATAGCGTGATTTCTCTAGAATTTAAACTCAAATTGGTCACTTTTTATATACCTAGAGATTCATTAGAGTCTCCTCTTTCGAGGGGCATACTTTTTGTGTAGTGTTTTGAAAATTTGTAGCAACGTTTTTCGAATTTACTGAAAGCTGCCAGATTTCAACCAGTTTGGTCCACGTTTTCAACAGGTTGGTGTACAAATCTCGCACCCCTCACGTAGCTGCGGGAGAAACAAATCCTGTAGCTCTCTTTTTGTCGCTCACCAAATCTACCACCCAACCCAGCAGCAGGAGGAACTGCCGTCTCGCCGCGTGGTTTGTTGATTGATTGTGCTTATGCTGATAACGAAATAAATGTTTTATTTTTGTAGGTAGGTATTTATTGAATCTTTTTTGATATTTTATATAATAAATATTTTAATGAATGGGCAACATTTCTAAAGTTCACGACCATTATTTCAGATTCAGATTCAGATTCAGATTACAGATTTTAGATTTCAGATTTCAGATTCAGATTTCAGATTATCGATCCAGATTTCAGATTCAGACTCAGATTCAGATTTCAGATTCAGATTTCAGATTCAAATTTCAGATTCAGATTTCAGATTCAGATTTCAGATTACGATTTCAGATTACGATTTCAGATTCAAATTTCAGATTCAGATTTCAGATTCAGATATCAGATTTCAGATTCAGATTTCAGGTTCAGATTTCAAATTCAGATTTCAGATTCAGATTTCAGATTCAGCTTTCAGATTCAGATTTCAGATTCAGATTTCAGATTCAGATTTCAGATTCAGATTTCAGATTCAGATTTCAGATTACGATTTCAGATTACGATTTCAGATTCAAATTTAAGATTCAGATTTCAGATTCAGATATCAGATTTCAGACTCAGATTTCAGATTCAGATTTCAAATTTGGATTTCAGATTCAGATTTCAGATTCAGCTTTCAGATTCTGATTTCAGATTCAGATTTCAGATTCAGATTTCAGATTCAGATTTCAAATTCAGATTTCAGATTCAGATTTCTGATTCAGATATCAGATTTCTGATTCAGATTTCAGAATTCAGATTCAGATTTCAGATTCAGATTTCAGATTTCAGATTTCAGATTTCAGATTTCAGATTTCAGATTTCAGATTTCAGATTTCAGGTTTCAGATTTCAGATTTCAGATTTCAGATTTAATTTCAGATTTCGATTTCAGAATCAGATTTCGGATTAAGGTTTATGATTAAAATTTCAAAATATTTGTTACTTAAAACATAGATTTTGTTTTTCCTGCAGTAGACACTGCTTAAAGAAAAGAACCATGATAACATTCAAAACAAATGTATCACTGAAGAATTCTAATGATAAAATATCTTAAAAGATTAGAGAAATAATCTTTCTCTATTTTAAAATCAAAACATTTTACGCAAAGAGGCATCAGCATCAGCACAATCAATCAACAAACCACGCGGCGAGACGGCAGTTCCTCCTGCTGCTGGGTTGGGTGGTAGATTTGGTGAGCGACAAAAAGAGAGCTACAGGATTTGTTTCTCCCGCGGCTACGTGAGGGGTGCGAGATTTGTACACCAACCTGCTGAAAACGTGGACCAAACTGGTTGAAATTTGGCAGCTTTCAGTAAATCCGAAAAACGTTGCTACAAATTTTCAAAACTCTACATAAAATGTATGTCAATCGAAAGAGGAGACTCTAATGAATCTCTAGGTATATAAAAAGTGACCAATTTGAGTTTAAATTTTAGAGAAATCACGCTATCAAAAACTCGTAAACACACCGACACGAGCGGGAGTTTGAAAAATGACAAAAAAGATGTGAGTTTCAATACAATATACTGAACAACTGAGATTTTTGAGGAACCAACTATGTTCTACAAAAATAATAATAAAGTTAACGAAAAAAAACTAAAATTTACATTTAGAGAATCGGTTCATTGGCAAGCGAGATACAGCAATGCAAAGCCAAAATTGGGTGACTTTTTTGAAGTAAGATTTTTTTCTACCGGAAGTTCCGGGATAGCGGCCAAAACTTCCTTTGGACTACCAAAAACTTATAGGGTGAGTGCTCCTACTTTGGACCTAGAGCCTACTTTAGTCCTAAAATGCCGGAAATTGTTAATAATTCATTTTGCTAGCATAGTATAAAGATACTACTATGCACACAATTAACTCTTATTCTTCCTGAATCTTACCATACCGCTTTTTGCTATAAAAAGTCTTTCTTATAAAATTTTCAACGTTTTTAAAAATGTACCTCCTCATCAATGGTAAATCAAACAGCTCAATTAGTAGGGCGCTTTTTGAGAAATTAGAGTGAACAAGGAAAATACACGTTGTTTTACTGTCCAAGCCAAATTTTAAAGGGGAATCACTCTCACTGTAAAGAATATGAACCATTCTACCTATTTTTCCTAAAATAAATGAAAATCAATGGAAAACCCGGAAAATTTGTAATGGGTCCAAATATAGGAGACTTCTGACTTTGATGTTCCATTTTTAGACCTAACATCACAAAAACTTTGTTTCAATACCAAAAATTTAACAAAAGTGCGAATTTTTGGTTGGAGCATAATTCAAAACCAATTTTTATTGAACATTTCTATCATTTTTTGTCAGCTTTACACAAATAAACTACTAGAAAGCAATCAAAAAAAGTTTCAGCTATTGTTTTACTGAGAGAGCTGACAAGGAATAAAAGTGTTTGAGATATTCATAACAGAAATTAAAATGTTTTAATCGTTCACAACCTGTAATCCTTTTTTATTATAATATTTGATTCAAGATTTCCTTTTTCTATGAATTTGTTGATTTATTTTCAAAAAATCATACTTTTTATAGGAATTTCAGATCTAGGTCCAATGAAAGGAACCAGTTCAGTACCAAAATAGGATCAGTAGGTTCAAAGATGGAAATTTTGGTCATTCATATCTTTGCCAATTTTTCAATAATGGCGAAACCTATGTCGAAAATTTTTATTGATACATGCAGATTAGATCATAAACTATAAATTAATTTTCTGAAAAATATAAACCTCACGCCCATTTATGAGAAAAGCATGATTTTTTAACAATCACCGCTTAATAGGTCAAAAGTAGGGCAACTAACCCTACATCCATGGATAGATTTATTCTTGACAATTCCAAATATTATAAAATCAGCGCAATATTTTGAATCTGTCACAAGTTATAAGCATTCTAAAAAGAGCTCTTTTTCGGGACTTTTTTCGTTCGGAATCAGCTACTGGGGATCTCGTAAAATATTTCGACTTTATTTTTCAATATTGAGAAACTAGAATAAATTATCTATACAACGAATTAAAATTCATCGAAATCTGTTAATATTTGCGGCCAGGGGAACTTACGCAAACTCTCGGGTCATATAGACCCGAACAGCCTAATTACGGATTTTTTTTAGCGAGCACTTCCGGTGGCCACAAGAATTTGCCTGGTACTACAGATTGTGTATTTCGTGATTCCCCAGGTTTTTAAAATCAAATTTTTGCGATTTTTTCTCGAAGAGTTATGATGATTTGAATGTGCGCTTCGGGTCATATTGACCCGAACGACTTTGGAAGGTTAAGAGTCCAACGCAAGAGTTTAGAATTGCCTGATTCTGCTCGAATCGTGAATAACCATAGTAGAGATCGTGCATCAGTACGACGGCCGTAAAGGAAACACGTGATAAATCAAGTGGTTTTGATGAAGCTGTAAGCACAAAGTTCTTTGTAAAGAATACAAGTATAATCCCGAATCTGAATTTTCATTTTGACACAAGAATTTGAAATTTTAATTCAGAATCTTAATACAGAACCCATCACAAATCATAATTCTGAAACAGTATTAATAAAATCAAAATTTGTTATCTACATTGAGAAGCAGAGTCAGATATCAGAATTCAAAATCTAAATCCAGAATAATTCAGAATCATAATTTAGGAATTCACCATCTATATTTTGGATTCTAGAGACTTATTTTGATGGTCTCAGTGCTAAAAAAATCGTAAATCGAAATTCAGATTGCAAAATTCCGAATTTCACAAAATAATCTTCCGAATTTCACAAATTAATTGCAACGCAGAGTACGAATCTTGATTCTCGATAAAGTCCCCCGATGTCGATGTGTATGATTGTACCGTACAGTCCTCCAGCTAGCTCGTGTATTGAATTAGAATTACGTCAGAATAATAATAAAGTAGGTAGCTAAGCTCAGCATTCTTCGCTCCCGGTACTTCCTTTCTGAAACTGTACAGTGGCACCCAACATCGCTGAACTGACTGACCTCAAGCTAGTAAAGTCACTCAGTGAGTCACATGGAGTGTAAATCAGCTCGTGTCGTATTTTTTTTAAAGTGTTTGATGAATGTGTAAAAAACTCCATTACTAATCTATTTGCCTTTCCCCGTTCAACAACAGTGTTTATCATATTTGTTTGTGCCAATCAAAAGTCGAAACCATAAGTGAAAACCACAAAGTGTGTAGTGTGAACCCTTTCGAAGTCAATCAGTCTGTGCATGTGTTATCGGGAGAAGAATGTTCTATCGGGAATAACCAGCACCAGACAGACGGATAGCAAGTAAGCAAAAAAGTGTGGAAAGCGCAGCTCCCGCGTGTCCTAATTGGATTTATCGACAACTGCCAGCAGCAAAGTTCGGTTGCTCAAAAGCTACTATTGGCTTCATCATCATCACCGTCGACGTCGTTAGTGGAAAACACCAATTTTCGGCGACACAATCGGATGATGTTTCAGGTGAATTTGGACTGGATCCTGGATCCGTTTTTTTTTCTTTTACATCTTACTCAATCCGATTGACAAGCTCTATGTAAATTTGATTTTCTCTAAATGCCTGGCAAACCTGGAAAATCGCGGTATAAACATAGGAAGCAGCATGTTCGAACATGGACATGATGCGTGCTGTAAAATTCGATGATGTCGTTCTTTTAGCACTTTGGGTTTTTTTTAATCAATTTTGAAAATTTCAAAATTATTAATTTTTTTCGGCTGATTTTTGAAAGGCACACTGATTACCATAAAATCAAAGTATCCAAACCTTTAACAAAAAACAATACTTGTTCAAAAATAAATTAAGTTGGAAATTTTAAAACAATTGTATGTCATAAGTAGATAAGATTAAACTAGATTAAACTACAGGAAGTAATCCAGGTTTTGTGGCATTCTAGGGAAAGTTTCATTCGGGGGAAAAATGCTGGAAAATGGTTAATTCTGGGGGAAAAAAATCTGGAAAATTGTTCATTCTCTGGGAAAAAAATCTGGTAAATGGTGCATTCAGGAAAAATAGGTTGCTAGCGAACCGGGAAAAACTTTGGAACCTCATCGCGTCACCGGAAACCGGGAATTCGGCACCTCACCGGGAAAGTTGTCATGTTTGAAGTTTTTTCACGGAATTTCAAAAATATTTTTAAATTATTTCTACATTCAAGAGTAGTTTTTGACAATCACGAAATAGAATTATCTCATAAACGCTTATTTTCGTTTATTAGTAAACAAACCAAGTTTGAATCGCTTTTTTACCTAATTGCGGAGCAATATGACATAATAACTCAAATTTAACGAAATTTAATAATGAAACTTTTATCGACAAAACTAAAAACAAAAATATAAAAATCCACTGATTTTTAAGAAACCAGTTGAAGCACTAGTTCGAACTATGGATATTTTTTCTTTGGTAATCATTTTGGTACCAAAACTTCAATACAAAAGTGGTTTTGGTCAGGTTTTACACTCTGACTGGAAGAGGTTTTGTGCTTTAAAAAGCTTGGGACTTGGGTGTTTTCTCTCACTAATAGGGGGTTCTCGCTTATCCAGGTTCGACTGTACTAGTTTTATTTTTCGACGTCAAATGATTCAGTGTACAATAAACATATTTCATAAAATTATTTTATACAAAAAGCAAATAATTTGGCAGTTTGAGACGTTTCTAAGCAGAATTACAACGAAGAACGAAGTATTATATCGCAGAGGTTTAGTTTTTTATTATTTTTACGTAAAACTTTTGCTTAAAGTTTCCAACGCTGGAATATACGTCTTATGTAAAAATTGTGTCGAAAACAAGCTTCTGTCGAAATCTATGGTCTCTACCCTGATACAAAATAAAATCTTACATTCAAAGGATTAAAGTTCAGCCTTGTCTTATTCACGATTTTCTGTATTTTCACGAATCTTTAGTTCAAAGGACAAGGTCACTACTAAAGTTATTCATTGTTTTACAATTTTTTTTAAACTTATCTTTGGATTTGTACAAAAAATTATAACTGCACTTATACAATAGCTAAACATTTTCCTATAATCTGAAAATTTTAAGTTTTGTAAGACAAATCCCCATTCAAGTTGACAAGCTGATTTGATACTATGTTTTGATGAATTTTGTTAGAAAACTCTATAAAAAATCTAGAAAATTCTACAGTGGCTGAAAAGTATTACAATATTGTCAAGATCAATGTAACCGGGCTTATTTTTGCAAAATTGTTGAAAATTTAGAACAAAACAACGAATAGATATCAATTTCGTAAGATTCGTTTAAAAAACCATTAAAACCTGTCAGTTCAATACGAAAAGACTAGGTGTTAAAAGACGTCGAAGTATTTTTCATTTCTAACCGGTTGACAATTTTTTAGATAGAATTGTTAGAAGTTTGAGGCCTTAACGTTGATTTTTTTTTAATTCACCATGATGTTATATTAAAAAAACGAGTATGGGAAAATCATCATTTATAACCTAGAAAAAACCGGGAATAACTTTGGAATTTCAAATCGAAAAATCGCTAGCAACCCTTGAAAAAATTTCTGGTAAATGGTGCATTTTGGGAAAAAAATCTGGGCAATGGTTCATCCATCATCAATTCATCAATTTCGAGTATTTGTCATTCTGGGGAAAAATTATTCTGGGTAAATTTTTTCGCGCTTTTGGGATACAATCAGTTTTTACCAGTCTAAAAATATAAAGTCATAATATGACATTAGACTGAGTCGATTTGGGGTCATTTTTGAATTTCTCAAACCCTGGGGTCTTAAAAGCTTCGTTTTGGTTCAAAACTCATCCATGATTTTTTGCAGAATTTTTAAGTAATGTTTACATGAGTAAATTTGGACTTTTAGGTTTGTATGGGAAAATTGAATATTTTGTACTGAAAAATCATCATCATTTTTGTTTCTTCTGTACAACCGAGCCTGCTAATGGTTTTTGTGCCAATTTATAAATTTCCTAAAGGAAATTTTCCGCTGAACAACTTTGTCGAAGACCGTAAATTCGTATCTTATTAGACAAAAAAGTTATTAGCTGTTCAACAGAGGTATGTCTTTTGGCATTGATAAACAATAAATTCAATAGACACCACTGCTGAGTGCCTTGCGAAGAACTGTATGACTACTTTTCATGCAATACTTCGCGGGGCACAAGCAGTGGTGTCAATTGAATTTATTGTTTATCAATGCCAAAAGACATACCCCTGTTGAACAGCTAATAACTTTTTTAGCTAATAAGATACGAACTTACGGTCTTCGACAAAGTTGTTCAGCGGAAAATTTCCTTTAGGAAATTTATAAATTGGCACAAAAACCATTAGCAGGCTTGGTTGTACAGAAAAAACAAAAATGATGATGATTTTTCAGTACAAAATATTCAATTTTCCCATACAAACCTAAAAGTCCAAATTTACTCATGTAAACGATACTTAAAAATTCTGCAAAAAATCATGGATGAGTTTTGGACCAAAACGAAGCTTTTGAGACCCCAGGGTTTGAGAAATTCAAAAATGACCCCAAATCGACTCAGTCTAATATGACATTATCCCCACAAAAATTGTTTTATACACTATTTACTCCACAACAAAGCAAACGGTCTAGTCTAGTCTAGATGCAAAACATTGAAAGGGAAACAATGCGAAAAGCTTTTCACTCACTCCTATTGAAGGACTTATGAGCGTATGTCAAAAAGTAGGGGAAATTTTATCTCCATTTTACTTACACACATAAGACATACAGTACAAAACAAAGGGTGTATAAACCATTTAGACGAAATTTATACTCCAGCTAGGTTCTATAACCCAGATAACCAGAAATCGTAAAGCAGTGTTCATTGTAGATTGTATAAGCATCCAGTTTAAATTGGAATTGTATAAACATCATGTTGTAGCTAAACCAAGTTATATATTATCGTTTACGGTTTGTATAGTTAATTATATACGATAAAATTTTGTTAATCGTATAGAAAGATCAATAAAGTTGTTTTGAATCGCATTAGAATTGTGTAAAGCTCAATATTTAATCCCACTGTACAATTAAGCAATCTTTCATGCTTGCGATCTATGATGACATATTATTTCCATGAAAGGTCGTACAGTAATTGTGAGAAAACCGTATAATGGAATTTAAACAATCTATTCATACATGTCATTCAAAGTCGCTTATTGAGATACACTTAATCTGTAAATAATTGTTAATAATGCAATTCCTATGCTTAGTAATATCGTAATCATCTTATGGTAACAATGGCAAAAATTTGAAATCCTTGACGAATTTTGTTGCAAAAATGAATGCAGTTTTAATTATGAAAAAAATTATAAAAATGAAAAAAGTGGCACATACAGTCGGCGATTGCAAAAACACAGGCGACGCTTAAAAAAATCGGTTCGGTGATAAACGAGTCCAGATAACCAGAAATCGTAATGAAGTGTTCATTGTAGATTGTATAAGCATCCAATTTATATTAGAATTGTATAAATATCATGTTGTAGCTAAACCAAGTTATATTTTATCGCTTATGGTTTGTATAGTTCATTATATACGATAACATTTTGTTAATCGTATAGAAAGATCACTAAAGTTGTTTTGATTTGCTGTAGAATTGTGTAAAACTCAATATTATATCCCACTGTACAATTAAGCAATCTTTCATGCTTGCGATCTGTGATGACATATTATTTCCATGAAATGTCGTACAGTAAATGTAAGAACATCGTATTATGGAATTTAAACAATCTGCAGATTGTCGAATTGTTTAACAGTACAGTAAATAGCTAGCTAAGATCGCACAGCGCTGAATACAATTATTGATTGTAAAAGAATCGTCTATGAGATAGGTTAAAGTTGCATATCAAGAAACGGCATCTATAAATAGATATGGACAGGCTTCCGAAAAGTACAGCTTTGCTATGACAGCTATTTTCTTGCCAAACAAACTGTCTCGGTTTTCCTTACCACTCGGTTCGCTGCTGTACCGTCGGTAACGAATCGTAATGCTTCGGCTACATCGCACACGTGCGAGAACCCAGGCTGTATTTGAACAATTTGCTCAAAGCATGCGTTGCCGAAAGTGTTGTGCTTTAAGCTGTAGCGAACCCAACCGACAGTTCGGTTTTCATCCCCCCATCCTCCTGTTTCGAAAATAATTTCATCCTAACTGTCGGCTGCAGGGCGTGACAGTTTTTGCAGGACTGTCACGGGTGACTGTAGTGCCCATACCGTACCCATGCCCGATCGTATGCGCTGCTGCTCGGATCGAATAGATCGAACGAGCCATATATTCACACCGAGCAGCAGCATACGACCGAGGCGTAACGCGATGTGTGGTGCCGGTGCAGGTTAGGCAGAAAGGGGTGGGGAGGGTGATTGGGGTGATCACCACCCGCAGTAGCTTCATGCAAAAGGAAAATACGTTCGTTCGAAATCAACTCAGCCCGAGCGAATCTCGGCTACAGTCGGACGGAGTGAGTAGTACTGTCATGCGAAATTCAACGCATTGAAAACTGTCACGAAGATTTTCCCAAAACTGTCACGAAGCTTAAAAAACTTTCATACCCACGAACAAACTCTCGCATGAGGTAAAACAAGCCATCGCTGTACATCGCCCGACCGCTCCTTTTAAAACTGTTGGGGAAGAAATATTCGGGAAGCTTTCATCGAGGTGCATGTGCGACATTCGCAAGAATACTGTCGTTCGCCAGTACTTTTCGGAAGCCTGGATATGGAGTCCGAAATGATGCAGTCAGTGGTATTTTATACGATCAACTGATTTTTAAACGGCACTCTCAACTGTACATGAACAAATTTGCTTGTTTGCATCAACATAAAATGGCGCCGAGGACACATAAAGTTGTGTATGGTTCAATTTTTTTTCGCAGTAAACATTAAATTCTATTGTATTAATGTTCACGGCAATTCATAGTAAAATCGTAATAAGGGAAAAATATAATTCCGTGGGCATGGTAAGAGGCTCATTTATATCACTCTGATATAAATGGGTATGCCTTGTCGCGCAAGATCTTAAAATATCGAATAGTGTAAATATCACACCAGATCTTGCGAGCACGAACGGATCACTGATGAACACCAGTGAAACGGAACCTACGTGTTGGCCCCACGGCTTTAAACTAACGTCTTACCAGTGTTCAATATGGTCCGATCAGTATTGATTGTTTGATCTGATATAATTATTCATACAATTTGTTTAATAAAGTTTTATATTTCAGGTCCTTGTTTAAGAAGTCCAGATGTGTCCCCGTATCCTAGGCTTCAAGGAGTCACGGATTAATAACTCAATGTGGTAAAGGTAGTAGTATTCGCGTCCCCAATGCTCTAGTAAATGTGCATTTGCGGTTTATGAATTTCGAAGGCTTATTCTTAAATCAAGCATTTTACAAGAACTAGAGGCTCATTGGATCAGAATGCTTTTTGGACAGTTTCCTGTTAACAATAATTCTTTCTCATTTCAACGCTTTTTGCTAGATTTGCCTAATGTTCGGTTAGGTTTGAAATTCAATCAAGGAAGTCAAAGAAAGATGGTACGATTTGGAAAAACAATAATAAAAGATAGTCCAGGAAAATAATATCGGGAATCAAGAATAGGAATGTAATTTATTTCAACTGCAACAGATTGAGGAAAGTTGCTCTGAGAAGTTGCTCAGAGTTAGCGATGAGGCTTTAGAAGAACAGCATTGTCATTAGTAGTATAGTCATGTTCGGTTATTAATCAGTTTATTTTTTATTCTTTGTGTAACGTAGAATTTTTACAAGTGCTGCCAGTGATAAACACCTTTCAATGGAGATTCGGTTTTATGGTATCCAAGTTGTTAATGTAATTACATATTTGGAAATATCTTTTATTAGCCAATCTATGCTAATCTCAAGCGAAAACAATCATAGGCTCAAAGTTCTTGAATCGAGTAAGGTTAGGTGACAGGTAGGGTCCAACATAATACTATTCACTGTGACAACAAACCTCAGCCCTACAGTGGCTACTATTTGTTGCTCACTCCACACAACACAATACTACTCACTGTGACAACAAACCTCAGCCCTACAAAGGCTACTATTTGTTGTTCACATAACACAATACTATTCATTGTCACAACAAACCTCAGCCCTACAGTGGCTACTATTTGTTGCTCACTTCACATGACACAATACTACTCACTGTGAAAACAAAACTCGGCCTTACATAGGCTCATTTCACACTACACAATAATACTATCACGACAAACCTCAGCCCTCTAAAGCTACTATTTGTTGCTCACTTCACATGACACAGTGTTACACATTATTCAACCGATATAAAATACCCTCGCTCGCAATACAGCTCATTGGCAAGCCCAGCCCTGGTTCGCCAGGGTTTGACTTGTCAGAGAGCAACCGGAGTTTAAATGAGACACATTCTTAATCCGCCCGGTGTATTGCGGTCTCCTCCCAATCCTTCCCATTTCATTTACCTAGCTTTCCCCCGCGGTGAAAAATTTTGGCCTCAAAAGGGCCGTGTGATTTCTCATAAAGCTGCCGCATGAAAAAAAAAAAAAAAATAAGGGAAAAATATAATTGTTTTGGGATACAGTAACAATAAATTGTATTAAATGGCGAAGAAAGTTGTACAATCCTCAGGCTACCTGCTAAAGGAAATTGTAATCAAATTGTAAGACAGGCAATGTAAAGTTGAAAGTTGTACAATCCTAAGATTATATGCAAAGTAAAATTGCTGTCAAATTGTTGAAAACGCAATACAAAGTTTTATATTTTCAAGGTGAGCAAAATTTGGTCCGTATATTGCCTCCACTTTGGTACGTACAGGCTCATATAGAATATTCTATACAACTTTTTCAGATTGTACAAAAGTGTATATATCTCAGAAACAACTGAAATATACAGACCAAAATGTTCACTGGGTATTACACTGTGAATTTTTTCGGAGCTTTGATCAGAGATGCCAGGTTTCCTGATTTTTCATTTGACAATCGCAAAAAGTGTGGCGTAGCATTTAGAAAAAACGGAAGTGAAATGAGTACTTTTTGAATAAATATGAATTATTAACAGCACATATTCTTACAATTCTTAAAACGTTATCCAAACCCTTAAAGCATCGGCAGCGGTAAGTGCTATCTCAGGTGTTAACCCGGGACACATTCTAGGTTCTTTTTTCAGCTTTAGCAGCTCATTTGCGTACCGGTAATTGCTAAACTGGTCTCCATTTTTGCCACTAGTGACGCTCCGATAGGTGTTGTTGATTTTTGTTGCTATTTTCTTTTGTAAATTTTTCTTAGACACTTTAACATCTGTCAAATCAGTAGCAGTCGGTATTCAAATATGGCTTCTGGCTTGCTTTTTCAATACCAAGAAGCAAGTGTCAAAATTGAGTGTTATTATAGCTTTGACACCTGACCGCTGCTGATACTCTTAAACATCGTGATTGTAATATTACTATCGATTTAGCGCAAAGTTTTTAAAAAGAAAGAATGAAAAGGGAATGTTTTTAGACTTAAAAACTTTAAGGTCAAGCATTCGTAATAAATGACTAATTTATTATGACTTCATAAATAACTCAAAATACATTGATTTCCATCATTCGCGATAAAATCTGCCAGCACAGATTTTGGACTTTTGCATTGCAAATTTCCGCCAGCATTTTACGAGAAAACAAACCAACTAATATTCTTAATCACACATTAGCGCCTTTTAGTTTCTTTAAATCGAATTCCATAAAATTTCTTTCATCTTTGTCTTTATTTCGAGTTTTCAACAACGATCCGTTATCTAGAATATGTCATACAAAACGGCAAATCAAAATAAGCGGAAGCTGAATACAAATTTTAAAAGCTTAGCTAAGAGACGAAAATTAAGTATAGATAAAGTAATAAAAAAATGGAAATTCGAAAATGATTATTATATTTTTTACTAGATATATCTGAATAGTTTTTTTTTGTGTTTTGGATTATCCCTTGTTTTGTAATAGTAAAGAAGAATAAAAATGTTTCATTTCAAAACCAATATACATGCCATTCGAAACCTGAGATGAATTTTCATTTTATTTCGTCACATACCATGGCGGGAACAGAGACGGGAACAGAATTTTTCCTTCTTGGTAATAACAAATGACATGATGCTTAATGTGCACACAATTTTCGTGTTTATTTAAAAAATCGTTTCTGTTAAACTTTATCAGCTTTGATTTTTTATTTGTTTAGATATTTGTTTTGCGTTCATGTGCATAAATAAATTATGGGAAAACATTAAGAAATATATCGCATTCCGATTATTCATTGAGAATCGAAAGAGTTTTTTTTTTATTTGTTTCAGTACAATTGGTTTAAATTTGGAAGAAAAGACAATTCTGTTGCACACATTTGTCTCAAATCATAAAAAAAAACAATTTGTGCCCTTTCCAAATGTTAATCTGGAGCTGTCAAAATGCTGATCAGGGATGCCGTCCGAACATATTTTCATCACTTTTTTGTTTAGTTTAGGAACACATAAAAAAAATTCCGCTCACCAGCCTTCACTTCTTTCGTGTTTTCCAGAAGATATGTCACAAGTCTTTTAGGCAAAATTCCAATTCCATTATCAGAAAACATGGATATTAGTTGTTAGCCTTTTGTTTTTTTGTAGCACTGGCATTTCGGAAACGATTTGTTAGCATTGATTTTTTTAATCAATTCATTAATCAGTGTTCCGAATATCACTCATTTTCAATGAATGTTTCTGATTGCACTTCGCACCTGAACGTACAGCGGTCGGGTTTCGTTATTGATTGCTACTGGACCTACCCGATCATCGATCGTTCAATTCATCGCTAAAATCGCACGATGCTTGCTGTCAAAACAGTGCAGCATCATCATCAAATTGGAATCTCACCAAAGCGGAATGCATATGGCGAATCTTGTTGGTCTTCAATCAGGAGTGAATGGATCAGGCAGTGAGTGAGTGATACATGAAGCCGATCATTAGCGTATTTTGTTTGATTTGATACATAGCCAATTAAAAAAATTATTTGTTGATATAGTTATAACGTTTTTAACATCAGTATGATCAAAATCAAAGTGTAGTTGTGTTTGTGAGGGAAAGATGTTCACTTTCGCCGTGTTTTTCAATTTTTACAAGTTCTCTTATTAAACTGTCGTCCGTCACGTTAAAACTACTGAGAATTTATGGTGTCCCGCACAACTGTTTGATTTTTTTCGTCCTGCAAAAAATAATTTTGAATTTCATATAATTCAGGCAGATACTGAGTGAGCTACATTCAGAATGGATCAGTTTGTATCTCCCTCATCTCCGATATGCGATGTTTGCTAAACCGATGATTCTGAATGATGCGACTCGGTTTGCATAGCTGATAGGAGCGCTGATCGAGATTGCATACCAGCCAGGCGAAGCAGTTGCGAGAGGCGCTATCCCATTATACAATCTGAATGTTTCCAACAGGAAACGCATCCTGAGTGTTTGTTTTGATTGATTTTCGGAACCCTGTCATTAATCATAAACATTTAAAGGAGATTATTGTCATGTTATTGCTGGATAAAAGCTCGGTATAATATCCTTCGACCTACGATCTGGATTTGACAAATGATCTATAACAAACTTTTCAGTTTGATAATGATAAACCAATTTGTTTGAAAATGTTCAAACATTAACAAGAAACCTCTAGCATGAGAAAATAACAATACCATCTTTTAATACGAATCGTTTAAAAAGCCCATGTTTTGCCAAATTGAAAAGCGACACCCGTCATCTAGTAGTTAAAGAGAAAATAACGATATTTCTACGTAAATATTTTTTTCATTAACTTTTCATTAACGAAATTTTTATAAACAGTTAAGCAATTTTTTCTATTCTGAGCGATTGAATTTAAAATCTAAACTAAAATTTTTATGGTGCATGACTAGAAACAAACAATTTCATTTATTATAACTGGCATCCCTGATCAAGTCGAGTCGGAATACACGCTATTCACAAGTTAGACGAATTTCTTAAATTAGTGCTTCCATTTTGTCCGCTAGAGGATGCTGATGGTGTCGCCTTCTCATGATACGAAGAAAATAAGTGTGGTGAATATTGGTTTCAATTATATTTGCTATAATTGTTATCGTTGCAATTGGAATTGATAAAACGATCCTATAAAACGTGCTTCGGATGTTTTGCTTACGATAATCAACACTGCGTTACGCTTTAAATAAATCGTTATTTTCAATGATCGGCCAATGCTAGTGGTCTTCATTCTGACTATATCATCTCAAAATTGCTGAGGCTGATGAAAGCTTAGAATGAGCATTTTCGCTTGTGATGAAGCTCCATTTCTCCGCTTTGCTGGGGAGAAGCTGGTGGCTGCAGTCTTCTAAAAATTTTCAAGGGCGGTTTAGGTATCCGGAAATAATTTTGTTAGCTCTGGAATGGATGACGTAAATATAGATTAACTTGGTAGTGAGAGACAGAGATTGAAACATGTGCTTTATTCGGCGTTGAATGAAGCTTTTTCTGAGGATTTTATCTTCCGGATTAAACTCGTTGAACTACAAATACTTTTTTTTATTTAACTGAAAGATCATACTTAGAATTACTAATAAACATTGTTCAATCAAGAACAAATTAATTATCTACTACATTTATTCTTATTGAATCACAAAAAAACTTTTATTCACAGTTTGCTTTAATTCAAACCCTAAGAATTGAGCGATTAATGATGTGGACTGATTTGCGGTTCTTTTGAAATTTGAATGCGGATGCAACAAAGTGGTTTTTATTTTTTCAGATAAATTACGCTGTGTTAATTTATATCATTTTGAAAGCCCGTTTTTTTTTCAATGCCATCACTCATAATCCTTTTGAAACAGGTTATGCTATCTCAAGAAGAGATAAACAAGTTTAAGCGTGTACACGTTTTTCTTGATTGTTAAATAACCTGTCATTTAGTTTCATCATGCCTACATCCACTGTTCCAATAAAGCAGTTTTTCAACTTGAGGCGCATTGAGTGCTTCATTAAAACAGGTACCAAAGCCGTAATAAAAACAGGAAAGTATTATATTTTTTATCTCCATAAGGGCGTAACAAATTATTTGGCATTTTATTTTTTATGAATTCTTCCCACAAGGGTCATTCGTTTCGAATGTTTACACTAACAGACGGAATTTTATTGGAAAATAAACAGGAACACCATTGATTTTCTTCTCCGTAATAGCGAAATCCATACATATGAGGCAAAGAATCGCATTGAAGAATTTCCAAAAACAGCGATTTTAAAATTTAACCAAAATAACCAGGTTCCAGGTTATTCGTTGACCAAACTTTTAGATATAAAATGTGTCATTTTAATTGTATTCCAGTCTGTCTCTTCATTCTGAAGAATCTTTTTTTTTTATAATTAATTTATATAACATGAATAAGAGTTAGCAAAACAAACTAGTTTGAAGAAAATTTCCCAAAAAAATGCTTTTTTTGTCTTTCAGGCAGCCTCAGAGTTTTCAATCACTGCCTCGTAGATAGAAATAGGAATTTCCTTAGGAAATCAATAGGAGCAAAGAAGGTGTAGGAAAGGTCCTGATCTAGGTTCGCAGACGTATGGACGGTTTCTATAGTTGATGATATTAACTTACTTTTGTTTCTAAATTTTTCAAAACCAGTCTTTGAAATACATAGAGACAAAACTTTGTTGTTTGATCCTTTAAAGTGTCTTACTAACAATCCTTCCTTCATTCCTTATTGAATACTAGGACGTGACCAGCGCCGTTATTGATTATTTTTTGAGGGAGGGCATGAGTTTTGTGCACTGAGAATGTTCTCCTAATCCCAAACACCATTCTATTGGCGTAAAAGCGCTAAAAAAAAAATGCAAGCTAGAAACTTTCGGATCAAACCTAAAGGACTCGATGGAAAAATAAGCTATTAGCTAAAATAATGAAGAAAAAATTATAGTTTTGATGTATAACCTTAGGAAGATTTACATACTTCTGAGGGTAGCTCACTAGCGGCAAGCGAAAAAAAAGATATCTCCTATTGTGTTAAATCTAAATAAAAACACGTGTGAACACAAACTGTCAGATAACAAAAATCATCCTCAAACTCCTATTCCTACCCAGGTTATAAAACAAATGTAAATATAGAAGAAAAATACATTTTTTTCAACAAACATTCTAATATTCTGAATAAAATCTTTCCAAATCACTTAACTTTGTCTAAAGATTTCGTTCTTTAAAGAGTTGCTTTGAATTCGTGAATGCATCGTTCGTTGTGTGCCTTAGCATAATATATGTGAAGTTAATCAACCAAAGCGGCAGGTCACACATAAAGAAAACCAAAAAATGAGGCCAATCCACCTCTATTCGTATTTTAGATTCTAAAACAAATAAACCCACCAATTTAACATCGCCATGGGGTTGAGGTTGAGGTAGAATGTGGGACGCGAATGTCGTGCCCCCGTTATTGATTCGTTTATCTATACTCTTGAGAACTTCTTAGAAGCTAGGTTGGCGTTTTTTGTAAGCAATTGGAACGCAGAATTAAAGTTATAATTGGAAAATTTGATAAAACCTACTTCAATTGTGCTAAAATGGAACGAACTTTCCTGGACTCACGACAAGCCAATCAAAGTGTTCGACAGTCTCTCTTACTTAAGAGCCGGATATTCTTTATCCTAGAAACGGTCGAACAAAGGGAATTTATTCTAACGTTTCCGAATTATAATTCTGACTCTTAATACAGTTTGAGAATTTTTGGCATGCATCCAAAAAAAATCATCAGATGATCTCTCAAAGTTAGTATATTACATTTCCAGTAGGTACGTTTGAGGGTTGAATTTTGGCATTTATAAGCGCGTGCTGTTATGAGATTGAAGATTTAAATAATAAAGAGGTTTGAAGTCGAGACAAGAAACCTAACAATCAAAAGTAAACAGAGGAAAGATTCTGGCCGCCTGCCAGGAAGAAAGGTCGACAACTCCCCCTGCGTATAAAGAAATCATTTTCGATTTCCACAAAGAAAGAGCTGCCATTTCCAGCGCAAGACGGCGGAAGCACCAGATTATTTTTGCTACGCAAAATATAAAAATATCAACCAGAACCCTTGCGCTGAGTTTGTTCTTCTGTTGCCGTATTCTCACATTTTTCTTTGTTTGTTAGTAGCGTGGAAGATTTGGTCGTTTTGTTGTCCGGGGTAGTTTCCTGCTGTTTAATTTTTCAGATATTGAATATCTACGATTTTTTCCACTGTGACGGTTGATTTTCCTAAATTCGTAGAAAATGGAAGTCCGTTGTTTCTCTTCAAGTTGAAGTTGTATTCGATTACAAACAAATTGTTACTCATTGGTTGTCAGTCATTGAATTTCAAATGAGGATAATATAGTTTTATTGGGCCCTCCCATGTGCTTCAAACCATGTACACGAAACGATAATCCATTCAGTACATTTCACGACTGCCGATTAATCGATTCCAGCTCAATTGTCTCGAGTGAGCTTATCAAGCACGTTTTAGGTACCAATAGATTGATAAGATGTCAAGGATCGTGAGAGTACGATTCATCAATGTCCAAAACAATGTTGTTACCGTTTCGATTCAAATTTCGACCCATTCAATGAAAGCACGCACGACCAAGAGGGTTATCTTTAGCAAAGAATTGGTCCGGTTTTTTGATAACAATCATAAAATTTTCCTCAATAAAAATTCAGCAGCTGTTCGTGTGAATACAAATCAACGCCTAAACCTACTAAATTTTCAAATATTTACTGGAGCTTAATCGATTGCCTGAAATACGCGATAAGAATAATCAATAAGTGCGTACACCAAGGTTTTTTTTACACCGGTATACGTACCATTAGACTGAATCGATTTGGGGTCATTTTTGAATTTCTCAAACCCTGGGGTCTAAAAAGCTTCGTCTTGGTCCAAAACTCATCCATGACTTTTTTCGCAGAATTTTTAAGTAACGTTTACATGAGTAAATTTGAACTTTTAGGTTTGTATGGGAAAATTTAATATTTTGTACCGAAAAATCAACATCATTTTTGTTTCTTCTGTGAAACCAAGCCAGCTGACAGTTTTTGTGCCAATTTTAGAACCCTTTTCTAAACTCCTTTCCCTTCACAGTCGGTGGCAAAGTTGTAACCAAAGATTTTCTCTATAGGGTTAAATTCATATTCATTTTCAATTTGACACCCTCTGATTATAGGCATGTCATGAAGATATCACAAGGAGAAAGCTGACTTGAGAAGTGTGGAAGCTATCAATAATTTAAAAATTGAGTTTCCATGAATTGAATCTTGATGAGCAATCCTCTACATCAAAATTTTTCCAATGCTTGCAGTTGCATAAGTTGAAACAAAATAAAACATCGACAACTGGCTCGCCCTTTGCTTAAAAACCGTTCAATCAACTTTCCGGTATATGCATAAGATACCATTCGAATGATCGCGCTGTCTGACGATAGCATTCCACGATCATTCAACTTCGCGCTATAAGATCAATCAAACAATCTTTTAGATATACTTATGTATGTAGTCCTCAATTGGCACTGAACAATAAATACAGACGGCCGGTCCCAGTTCTCTCCCAAGATCTAGAAAAGGGTTTAATCGTTCTGAGCGCATAGATCGCTCATACACTCACCAAACAGTTAGGCGACAGTTAAAAAAACATTTATTATCTTCCATCGTTCACACGAAGAAGAGTGAAACTCCCCTCAGTGAATCTCGAAATGGCCATTTTTATTAGTTGTTGATCTATCCAAGACAGCCTAGTGGTGTTGGTTATCTTGCGATTTGTTAACCCCATCATCCCCTCCTCCGATTTAGCTACTAGAAGTAGAAGAGTGGCCTGCCTTTTACTGTTTGTTTAATTTACAACTGTGGATACCAATTTGTCGTCGCAGCTGCCAGGCAGCGAATTTTCCAGTCGTTGTTATGGCGTGCAGCTGGAAATTGTTCTTGCGAATCAACTAGACAATTACAGACACTAGAATTTGATTCGATTACTTGGAAGTCTCTAAGTAATGAGTGATAAACATTTATGGTAGGTTTTAAGGTAACATTTTCGATAACAATGTAGTGGTTAAATTTTGAAATCAATCGTTTTATTTAAATAAGTTGATAGAAACCGTACCTTTCCTCTACTTTCTCATCTCTACATATATGATAATGTTCTCTATTTTCAGAAAATCTTTCAGATAATCTGATATGCCGCAATTCACCCCTGATTTTTGAAAACATTTGAATTAAGTGAAAACTGGTGGTACGGAACGACATTAGATAAAACAGAAAGTGAACAATACGTTTCATTCGAACTTTTATCCTAATTTTCAGTTCAGAATTGGATCTGGCGACCGAAAATCGTTAGGGCAAAGGTCAGGTTGTTCGGTCGAAGAAGCTTAAGTCGGAAGGGTCAACAAGCTGAATAGAAAGTTAGGTCGAAAAGGATGTCGTCCGGAAGATCGCAAGGCCAAATGGACACTAGAACATATAAACAATAAGCCGAAGAGATTCTAGAATAGATTTCCTCACAGTACGCGTTCAAACTATGGAGAAATTATGTCCATCAAATTTCATAGTAATGGAAAGACAAAAATATACAGACCGTCGTCGCTTCAAACGATGGTTTAGCAACCTCTTCAATTTTGAAGTCGGCCAGTTCATCCTTCTGTAAAAATTTATTATTTCTTGATGGTGATGATTTGTCGATCATTTTATTCTTTCCATTGCGTCATTCGGCCTACACGCTCTTTTTTTGGTACTCGAGATTAAGTTTGACCGTGGATCAAAACATAGTTCGATTCTAGGAACCTTAATTTGAGTTCCATTTTTCCACCTAGCGATGGTTCAAAACGGAGTTCAAACCGCAAACTCAAAACTAATCTCACTTGTTCCGTTTTTGTCGAACTGAATTTTGGGTTTCAAATAAAGGCATAAAAAAATTCAAATTGGAGTTCGGTTGTCGAACTTAGTATTGAGTATAACTGTCACATAGTTTTGCGATTGCCCAGTCAAACTTAAAGTTGAGGTGTGTTGCTGAGGTGATGTTTTGACCGTGGTTAAACACAGTTCGATTCTATTTATGATCTAAAGTTGAGTTCCAATTTTCCTCCTTGGGATGGTTTCAAAACGGAGTTCGAACTGCGAACTAAACATAATCCCATTTTTCTTTCGGCGTGGGAGTAAAACTGAGATCGATCTATTTAACTAACAATAGAACTCTCTTTGTGTATGTTGAACTGGAAGCACTTAGTGGTAGCCAGATGTTAGGGTGTCGACTGCCGAACTGCATTTTGAGTAACTAAAGGATGGAATAAAGGCATGAAAGAAGCTCAAATTGGAGTTCCGCTGTTGAACTAAGTTTTGGGTATGCCAGTCCGAGCTTAGTTTTGCGGATGTCCAGTCGAACTCAAAGTTGAGGGCTGCCAGCTGCCATTGAAGTACTGTTTTGAATCAAAACAACTTGATTTTGAGTTTGAAAAAACGAGCATCCATTCTTTTCTGCATCTATTCGATCTAAAACGTCCATTTGGCATATCTTCCATTCCAACGTCGGCCGTAAAATCTTTCGTCTTATGACCCATTCGGCCTGGTTCTTACTAGCGATTAGCGACCTTCGTCCTGACATCTTTTAACTAGGCACTTTTTGTAAGCTTTGGATTCTAAATTTTGTGGATTTCAATCCTTTTCTAAATTATCTAAAGGTAGGTATCTTTTAGGCACCCTTTCGGAAAACTTGACTTCTAGGCAAGGTGGCCGGAAAAAATCTGTGTTTGTGACAAAAAAAATTCTCGAATTCTGTGATTTGAATCTAAAATTCTGTGACGGTTTTCTGTGACGCTTTTCTATGAAGTTCAAAGGAAATCATGTCAAACATAAACAAATTGGAAATTTCTTACAGTTTTAATTGAAAAAAATCAATTTACATTACCTTGTTTTCATGTTTTCATTAATTATAGTCAGAAATAAAAAGTCGAAAATGAAAAAAAAATTAGATTTTGAAAATCTGTACAAAATTTAGGATATCTGTGAAAATTTTAAAAATTCTGGGATCTGTGACGAAGTTTTGCTCAAAATTCTGTGACGATACAGATTTTTCTGTGATTTCGGCAACCTTGCTTTTGGGTTTGAAAAGCAGTTACGAAAATTTTCCAAGAACTTCGTTGCTTTCTCTTTGCAGCAGTTGGAATTGTGTTGAACTTTTTCGTTTTGTGACCTTTTACATTGTCAAAATCAGACTGCTCCAAATTTGTATGAGAAATTTCAAGTTTGTGAAATGTTATGCGCTGCAGGCTTAAATTGATCCTAGGCCTAGTACAAGGGCTCATGCCAAATTTGGGCCAGATCGGATCACGAGAAAAGGTCGCTCAACGAGTCTAAAGTTTGTTTTGGATTTTGAGACATTCACCCTTTAGAAAGATAACTATTTTTTGGAGTTTAATAACTTTTTTATTATAAGTCAAATGAAAATGCAGTCTTCAGAAGAAATATTTGTCATAGTTTAGGCTTAAAAAAACCTTTTTCAAAAGAAACTCATGAAAAAATGTATTTTCGTTTTCCTCCCGAACAAAATGTCCCAAAATCCCATACAAACTTTAGGCTCGTTGAGCGACCCCTTCCCGTGATCCGATCTGGCCCAAATTTGGCATAAGATCTTGTACTAGGCCTAGAATCAATTTAAGCCAGCAGCGCATAACATTTTCAAATGTCGGGTCATTTGGGGCACTCTAATGCTCTAATGCATGGGTGGCCAACATTTTCAACAGGCGGGCCAAATTTTAGATATGAGATTTGCTCGCGGGCCAAACAAGAAATTTTTCTCTAATATTCAAGGAAAAAATCGAACACGCTATTGCAATTAAAAAATTGCTGCATATGGCTGTTTCAAGTAAAGGTTCAACTTAGTAAGAAATTTTCGTTCCATGCATTTTTTTTACGATTTTTTTCAAGTGGTTCCATAACTGTCAAATTGCCACCCACTTCCAAAGTTTTTAAGTTTAACGCTCTTCCTGAAAAATTTTGTTAGGATTTCGAATTTAAATAAAAAAAAAATTGCATGGAATGGAATTATTGAAAAATTGTACCGTTCATAAGCTTTCGGCATTTAAAAGATTATTTACTTGAAGTACTTATAAGCACAGACATCCTGAATTCTTTCGATTTGAATTTAAAAATTTACCCTTTTTTGCACACAGAAATGAATTCAGTAGAATTTGTCATAATATTAAAATTTTTAGGATCACGTTACCAATACTAAGCTTTTTTAATTTGGTTTAATTTTTATTATTATTAAATGTTGTAAAAATTTGATGGATAATCGATGTTTTTAAAACAAAATTTTTGAAATTTTATTTTGATTATGATGTTAAAGTGGTTCGAGAATTTTGAAAGTTTAATATGGCTTGTTTTCCTGAAGCCCTCAAAATTCCCCTAAATTAAAGATAGAATCCGTTCGAAAGCTCAACATTTTTCAAAGGTGCAAAAACTTTAAGAG
Source organism: Uranotaenia lowii (assembly GCF_029784155.1). NCBI lineage: Eukaryota > Metazoa > Arthropoda > Insecta > Diptera > Culicidae > Uranotaenia > Uranotaenia lowii. Next base: position 54,469,713 of record NC_073693.1, read on the forward strand.
CTAAATTTCACTACTTGGATTCCAATGCAATTAGATTTTTTCTATCAGATCTTGTTTTCGAGATAACTCCTAAAAATTGGGAAAAATTCATTAAATAAATTTGTGCTCTTTTTTGGTAAACTATTTTACATTTCAAAGATTTTGAAAACAAATTTTCAATTCAATTAACAACTTTTTAAAAGACCGCGAATAATTTTGTCATCTGAGAAAAAAGTTACAGTAGTTTTCTTTTTGTCATTTTTTCCCATTCCTGCAGAAATACGGTAAATTTGACGGAATTTTAAAAAAGATTTAAGCTTTTTAAGATTTTGAATCTTTGATATTTTTAAGCATAAATCGAATCGCGTCTCATTCTGCAACAAATTTGTTAAATGAGTTAAAATCTCCAATATAAAATACTTAAATACTTTCTTGAATTATGTTAGAAATAGTTGTAATCTTATGTATTGCAATTTCTAAAAATTGTAAGACTTAACTTTTTAAGCGTATTTCTGAAACGAATATCCAATATTTCTAAATTAGTTATCAAATTTCGATTGTACTTAAAACTGATATTTTTTTTAATTTTTCACACGATTCATATAACTAATTTGAGAAGTGATAAAAAAAATCTGACAAATGATTTATACTTAAGACGCCACCATCTTTGAAAATCAGTAATTAAAAAATAGGCAGCATAAATGCTGTTCCCCTGTGAATGTATCAAATAATGTGCAAATTTGAAAATTTCAATTTTTTGATTGGAATTGTTATTGTTTAGAGACGGTAACCTTTTTGTAAAATTACATCGTATCAAATAAAGAAGATTCCACCGACTTTCATTTCGAATGAAGTCGATGAAGATTTATGTAATTTTTTTTTCAAATGATATGAACCAAGTAAAACATTCGATTCTGAGAACATGGAAATTTCAAACAGAGCTTCGCGCGGCGGGCCACAAAAAGACAGCCGCGGGCCAAATGTGGCCCGCGGGCCATGGTTTGGCCACCCATGCTCTAATGCATTCATAGACAATGACACATATCGATATGCTTTACATCTCTAGATGATAATAAATTAAAAATAATTGCGACTTGTGTGTCAATAAAAAAAGACGATGATTTTTAATATTTAACTAATTATTCAATAATTCCAAAAAAAGCCCAATTGATACATGATTTATTTGTTCCACCCACATTCTGCGGGGTGGCCAGCAAGTTTCCATTTTCCTGTTTTTCCCCATTGATAAATTCGATTTTCCGTTATCAGAGATGCAAAGAGATCCCTACATGTAGCATGCAGAACACGACTTTTAGCCGATTCTAACAGACCGACGTCAGCCACGAAAGAATCGTCTTGCAAAGTTGCAAACTGATTCTTTCTCCCTTATGTGCAGAACGTCGAACGTGTCTGCAAGTAAAAGTCAACCGTGCGGTAAAATCCTTTGACTGCACGTTCCGAAAATTTCAAACGATTCTCCGAAGTTAGGATCACTTGCAAACTTGCAAGCCCGAAGATAAAATCCCTTGAGCCGAACAGAAAGAATCATTTCCGAAGATAGCTACAGTCTGCAAGTCGCTTGCATGCAGCGCGATGATGCGATGTACGTTTGCAAACTTGCTACCGTAGACCCGCAGGCTGAAAAGCTAAGCTGCAAAAAAAATAATTCTAGTGTATCCTGAAAAATTTCGTCAAAAATTGTCAGCTTATTCTTGGTCTGTGACAACAACTTCTCACACTGGCTTCTGAAATTTGAAATCTAATCATGAACAAAAAATTTCGGATTGAATTACTGATCCATAAATCATATTCTAATTAAAAATTGGGATTCATAATTCGATTTCAAATTTAAATTTTATTTCTTTTTGAATAGCTTAAGATAGATATTTATTGCTGCTGATTGATATTTTAATTGAATTTTTTCCTACGCAGTTTGAGAACAGGGGCGGGATTATGGAACTCGAAACAATCGAGTTTCGTTCGATTCGACCAACTTTGGCATTACCGATCTCGATTCGAATGGAACATTTCGAGATGATCTACTACCCGATTTACTCGAAATCTAGTACGTGAAAATTTAGAACTCGAACGAGATTCGTAATACTGATGCTAATTCGATTCGAGTTCAACTCGAAACGGGTAACTCGAATCGAATATGATTCATAATTCCACGCCAGATTCCGCTGAATCTTATCTTTTCTAAGCATTCTGGAATTTTATTCGATCCTCTTCTCGAATGCTAAATAAGGTTTTTGGTTGGGTTTCATTTAAAATATTTTTATAAAGCGTTTTTAGAGCCAGAATGATGTGTGCTGGATTCTGAATTTATCTTATTCTGTATTTATCTAAACTCTGAGAATTTAATTTTTTATGAAAATTAAATATAGGTATTATTGCAAACTCTAAATTGAAATCTAAATCCAAATTTTTGAACTCATGCTTAAGGTGAAATTTGCTCTTTAAATTCCGATTTTTTTTTTAAATAAAATATTAGTAAATAAGATTACAAAACTCATACACATTTGCTAAGTAACTATTTAAATTTCTTATCAAATGGAGTAAACGCGCAACATTTACAAAGAACATAAACCAAGAATTTTATTAATGTTTTTATTTATATTTTCTTATGAAATGAAACTTGAAGTAGGTATAAAAACGTGTACTTTCGTAAACCCTTTTCAAAATGGCCGAAAATAAGAAAAACTACCCAAAAATAATATTTACAACAACCATGTGTTCCATTTATTGAAAAAAAAGAATTCACATTGCTTCTTGACAGTCGCAGTTTTATCAAATTTTTATTTTTTTTACTTATTTCTTAATCTAGATTGTCAGGTTTAATTTTTCTGATATTTTTAAAGAAAGCGCACTAAAGAATAAAATATAAAATTCTCACATTATTTCGTTATTTTAAAAAACCTATAAAATATATTGGAATTGAATCTGGAACACTGGAAATGTATACGCTGAGGACAAAACCTCCGATTTTTGAAAAAAATCCGGATATTCTCAAAATTTCCTTATGGAATTTAAATCCGGATGTTTTCTAGCTTTTCCAGAATCGTTGGCTAACCTAAAATAGACGACTATGAAATGTAAAGCTTCTGAGAAAAATTTTAGAAAGAAAATGTAGTCTTGATGAAACGAATCGACTTTAGAATTCAATAGGTTTACATATGTATGAAAAAAAAAACGATTAATAAAGAATTGTCCCGATTTTGATTCGACATTCCAGGTTTTTTCCCGGTTTGCTGGCCACCGTGAACAGTCTCCTGAATTTTAAATAACTTCATAACTTGTTTTGAGAATTGAAGTTAACTTTCGGTTACAAAAACAACATGTAAGAACCCGTATATCATAAAACAGATAAATTCAGTATAAAAATCGTTGGAGTCAACAGAACCACAAAATAAACTGGCAATGACTTTTTCACTCTGAAATCAGACTAGAAGACAGAAAGGGATCTCACAGTAAAGAGTCATTTTGACCTAAAAGAGGATCTGAGCTGTGACGATTGTATTATGGGAAGAATCCCAATTTCAATGTAATTTGGGGCCTTAATCCTCAAATCCAATATTATGAACGCCGTCGGTAGCCTTCAAATGCAATGAAATGTTCAATAAACTAAACAATGCCTACGCCCGCTAGTAACAGTGTAAAGTAAACAGAGCTGGAAAAAAATTGCACACGTGCCATCCTTCGCTTTAAATCGTCACAGTAAAACACCGGCCGACATTTGTCATCAGACGCTGATTTGTCGTTGTGCTGTTAGGTGAACATCATTCTCGGCTAGACAACCCACAACGCCATAACAGATAGTTTTCTATGACGCGACACTTCCAGGTAATCTGGCTGGAGGAGGCAAAATTACTAATTCACTCGAAGACAAACAGAGTTCAGGCAGCCAGACGTGGCGACAATCGAGTAACCAACCAGCCAGACGGCCGATAATGCAACCCCAATAATGGATGGATTGAATACGGGAGCTGTTTGTGATTGTGAGTCAAGTCAAGACGGTACGTGTTCCGAGAAACGAGATTACGGCGATCCTTCCCAAAATTGCCCTCTTCATTACGAAATCCAATTAGATGGATATCGTGTTTTTGCGTACCTGTTGTCGACGAGATAAAAACGAAGAGTCACCCCCAGAAATTTTATGACGTTAATCTGGCAGTGAAATAAAAGAATAAATATTATCAGCAGATACAGTTACAAGTACAACCTGAAGATGCCGGAACAGAGAAAAACTATCAATAACGATGCATCTTATCACCGACTTTTCAAATGGCTCGTTGATGATATGATTCATTAAAGTTGGGGATTAAGCCTAAGGATTCATATTTTCCTTAGAATTTTGATTATAATCCCGAATTCCAATAGCTTTCAGTGAAAATTTGAAACTTCATAACGACTTAACACAATTAATCTTGGGTTGTAGAGCGCCTTCTTCAAGTAAACGAAAGAAGATGATCATTCTCGCTAGCTTCACTATAGGTGCACACGTTACATCTGTGAAAGGTACGCTTCTATATGAATTATCTTGCTTACCTTTGCTTGCTCACCAGTCAGTGCCGGGTGTCAACACAGGATGATAAGCTGTATTTATATTACCGCACCAAAACTGCGGGGTTTATTTGGTTGAACCCGATTTACGTGACAGTATGTCAAGGTTAAGGCACGCGTAGGATTTTCTGGTACATTGTTGTGTATCGAAGCCGGCAGATCTCTAAGCTAAATTTAAGGTAACTAACATTGAGTCTGAACAATAGAAAAACCAGTTTATCAATCGTAAGAAGAATAACAATTTCATTTAAGAGGTCCTTAATATGATAACCACATGTCTGTGGTTATTGCTAATGCCTTTTTATACCCAGTTCTTGCGGCGCCTTCATCTTTTTTATATTACCGGGAAGTGAAACAAAACGACACTAAATTCATCTTAAAATTATTACTCATCTGTTTTTGAAAGGCATTTTGACAGCTACTACCTAGTGGATGAATATATAAATATGAGGTTGTTTCGAACCTTTCGAGCAAACTATGCTATGACCAGTGTAAGAATTAAAAAAATATTCAAATGGGTGGAACAGTTAACAATTGATTTATCGCTGTAGTTTGTAGTTTTCTTATTTAATCGTCATACAAGTTTCTTTCACTTCAGTGCCTCACTAACGGTACATAGACCAGACAAGAAAAAATAGTTATTTGTGCAACAAGTTGCAAAAAGTGAATTTTACAGCACGAGTCGAAAATTTATCTAACGAGGCTCGCCGGGTTGAATATAATTACGACGAGTGCTGCTGAAAAAATCAAGTTTTGCAACGAGGCCCATTTTAACAAATATCCGCCTGTGGACGTCTTTCTTCTTTTTCCCAAATCTTTAAAAGAAAATGGAGGTTGTGTAATTTTATACCTTTACTAGCAGACCCGGTAAACTTCGTCTTACCATGTTCAAATTGGCGTTTTTTTTTAATATGTCTTTATTTGTATCAATTCATCATTACATTTATATTACATTATTACATTAAATTAGGTGTTCAGCTCAATAATGAACTGTTCAGAGCCCTATTGTTAACTAGATAAGATTTAAACTTGCTGAGCGCAATCAAGTATTTAATGTAGGAGAACATCCTGTAATGGCAAAAATATTTTAAACTTAAAACTAAACACTATCCTAAAATTAAACTAATTGATCAAATTGGCGTTTATTTTTCATTTTTCCTAGTTATCTTTACATTTCCCTTCTTTCCCTTTACTCGAATCGTCCCGCTTAATTCTATTGAAATTAAACCTTAGAATTTTAACTCAACGGGTCTTTTAAAATCCAATTTTTGTAACTTGTTCCATAAATAACTGTATGTTGATAATATGTATGTTTCATTTGCTGTATTCCATTTAGTAGATAAATTCCATTTTGTTCGAGTTCACATTAAGGTTTAAACCGAAATAAAAAGTTTCTTATTTTTTGGAATACAGTAGTTTTTCGATTTTATCACTATTCGATTTTATCAATACTCGCCAAATTCACGCTCGATTTTATCACGATTATTGTTTTGATTTTATCACGCTTTTTAAGAAATCATTCTGAAACCATTTCCAGAACCTTAATTTTCATTCAAAAGCGTAGAGCGTCTTTGTTCATGATTTTTTTATGGCTTATGTTATGGTATATAGGTATTCAATAATATGAAAATGCCATTGAACTGCTTATTTTATCTGTATAGTGTTTAAAATCGTCATTTGAATTTTAAAAACACTTGTAATAATCGACACAAATATTTAAACGTCATGCTGATGCTAGTGTTGTTACTTGTGCTTGGTTAGACGCTCTAAAAAAGTAAACTTTTTTGGTTATGCAAATCATATAAAGATGTGTGTGAATTTAGGCGTTTTCGAAAAGAGTCTCCGATGTGTATGTTGAATTTGTTTATTTTAAAGGGTGGCGTGCGTAATCTCGGACAGCCTTAACTATTGTATGAGTGGTTAATTTTGGAAGATCATAATGAAGTTCTGATAGCTTTGCCTGAAAATATGTAAAAAGGACTAAGATTTCTGTTTTTCTACATATAAAAACAAAGGATTGTCTGTCCATTAAGCAAATTTCGAGAAACACACTGCAAATTTCAAAATATTTTTCGAAAAAGTAAATTTTTTAGTTCATCAAAAGTGTTAAGATTAAAATATTGAAATTTGAAACTAGTTGAACAAATTTTTTTGATGCTAATTTTTTTGAATTTTTTTTCAAAATCGAAATAAGAGATAACGACAGTTAAATTTCGATTAAAACTAAATAATTCACTTTGATTAGATGTAGACTATCAAATGGATATTCTATATGGTTTTATTTTAAGAAAAAAAAAAAACCTAAAAATTTGCTTCAGAGAAGAATAATTTGATCTGAAAACGATCCCTTTTGTTTACACCTTACGATCAAAATTTATTGATACAAACCGTTTCCACTACTGATAACATAATAAATTATTAATAGAATATAGTAAAAATACTCTTTTTCCACTTCAATTTTTAGTTTCGCCATATTCACGGTGAATTTTTTTTTGACCGTGATAAAATCGAAAAACTACTGTATATTGCTTATGAATCTTTTTTAAAATAGAATTTTGAATATCGGGACAATTTTTGGAGTATTTGCCGAATATTTTGCCTAACGCAGTGCTTTCAGCTCCCAATTAGCTTTGGATGGTGTATTTTTTAGAGCTGAAGAAATGAAACACATAAGAAAAGATTTTTTTAGTAACCATTTTCAAATAGCTTTTTATTCACCATCCTCATGCTTCGAAGCAGTTTGAATTAAAATCCATATTTTCACCAAAATCATTTCCAAAAAGTTTCGCCTGATACTTAAGTTAAAGACTTTACACATTTCAACTTGAAATGTTCCGAAACAGCACTTTAAATGTGACGATTTTGTATAATGCAAATTCCTGAATAAAAAAAGCAAAAAATTCAAATTAATTCCTTTGAACTTTAACCTAATGAATCAAAGAAACGATTGGTTTTGAAAAGAGGAAAACATATGTTAAGATATATTCACCCATTATTTTAAAGATTCTAATTGAAGCATCGGGATGTTCTGACTTCAAAATTTCCTGAACATTGTTGGTGCTGATTTGTGATTTTATTTATGATTATGTAATATTTTTAAGATTAAATAACATTTAATTGAAAAGCAGATTTTTTTAAATTTAAAGATCGAAATGAAATAATCTGTTCAAGCTTCGATGGTTTCTTGAGTTCATTTCAAAAATGAAACACCGGGACAGATGCAAACGAATATCACCACAGTTCAACTTTCATATTTTCTGAAAAAAAATAATAGTAATATCTAGGTGTCATTCATAACCATGTGCTGTAGAAATGAGCTAGGAATCAAGAAGAAAAAAATCACATCAAGGCTTCATATCGCCACCACTTACATTGAAAATATGCTTGGTTGAGAAATAAGCGCCAAAATATTCTCACTGATGAGTATGCTATGCCATGGTTACTATCCTCTGGCCACGTATGTTCGCGACGCCTCGACCATGGAGACGAAAAACAAACCGCCCAAAGGAAAGAAAATTTCGAAAAAATGGATGCCATGACTTTTATTTTATTCAAATTATTACAAATTTTATTAATACGGACAATTGATGCGACTTTGTGTTGTTTTTATTCGATACTAGCTGATCCCATACGAACTCCGTCTCGCTTTCAAAGTCAATTGCCAAGCATTTTCCAGATGCACTTCTGTATTCATTGTTAAGTAATAATTGCAAAAATATTGGACGATCACTTCGTCTGTCGTCTGCTACTAAATTTGAAATCGAAAATCAATTGACCGTGCCAAAAAACTACGTGTCTGAATTTCGACTAAATCATTGCATAACAACGCAATTATTGCCAAAAAGTTAAACCCCTTTCGGTGGCCTCTTTTGCAATCTTTGATATCTGAAAACGATTGCCCTTCCTTAAAAACTCCCGTATGCAAATTTCCAAAGCAATCCATTGTATAATAACGTCAATATTTCTAAAAACAGTGAAAAATTAACTAATATGGACGACCCCTTTCGTCGACCCCAGGCAAAACATTTGACATCTGATATCGATTGTCCGTCCCTGAAAACTACCTCGTGCAAATTTTCATCCCAATCCGATGTATAATAACGACGGTATTGCAAAAATATTTAAAGGTTTATATGGACGACCCCCTTTGCCGGCCCCTTACACTGAATTCAATACCTGAAATCCATTGCTCATCTCTCATAACTCTCGTGTACCAATTTTCGTCTGAATCCGATGCATAATAACGACAATATTGCAGCAACAGTGAATAGTTAATATGGACGACCCCTTTGGCCGACCCCTGATTTAAGTTTGGATAAGTAAAATCAGTTGTTTGTCCCTAATAACTTCAATTTGCAAATTTTCATCCCAATCCGTTGTATAAAAACGTCAATATCACTAAGATACTGAAAATTTAAATGGACGACCCCTTTTTCCGGCCCCTTACACAAAATTTGATTACTCAAATCGATTGCACTTAACTCATAACTACCGTGTACCAATTTTCATCTGAATACGATGTGAAATAATGACAATATCGCAAAAATAGCGAACAATTAATATGGACGACCCATTTGCCTGACCCCTTACACAAAATTTGACACCTGAAATCGATTGCTCGTCTTTCAAAACACTCATGGGCAAATTTTCATCACGATCCGACGAAAAGTAACGTCAATATCGCGAAAACAATATTTGTCTTCTATGGACGACCCCCTCCAGAAGGGGTCATCCGAAAATCTAAAAGCATTTTTCATCCTTCCTGGTCTTAATGAGCATCCATGGAAAATTTCAGCTCTCTAGCTCTTAAGACGGCTGAGTCTATAGAGGACAAACAAACAAACAAACAAACAAACATACAGAAATTGCTTTTTATATATATTCGATATAAACCGATTCGCATGCCTACAGAATTTTAAAAATAATTTCATTCGAATCGATTGGGTCATTCCGGAGGAGTAGTACTACAAACACCGTTACACGAGAATTTTATATAATAGATTGTGCATGGCAGGGTGGCCAGCGAGTTTCAATTTTCAAATTCCCGGGTTTCCCGATTTTTATATGATGCCATTTGAAACTTTCAAAATTTCAGGTTGAATTTCCGATCTAAAATAAGCTTATTTTGCATGCCCTCATTCTGAATTTTACCTTGCTTTCTAAGATCTGAGATTTTGAATACCATCATGAACGATGTATTTTGGGTTGAATTATTTATTTAAATTTTCATTTTTGTTTCTGATGCTCTGCTCAAGTTTTAAATAAATCGCTACTGATAGTTATTTTTATTTTGATTTTTTACTCTGCAGATCTGAAAACACATTCCACTGAATCATATTTTTCCTAAACATTTAAAATTTTATTTCGATTGTCGTCTTGAATACTGAATCAGGTTTTTACTTACTTAATGGTCCCGCGTCGATTCTCCGACGCATAGGGCCGTGGTAAAAGATCTCCACTGTTGACAATCCGGAGCCAGCGTCTTCACCTGGTACCAGTCAAGATTCTCGTTTACAGTTCGGATTTCAGCGGCTAGGTTTCGCCGCCACGAGTTATTAGGTCTGCCTCTCTCGATGTCCCTCTGGATTCCATGCAAGCGCCTCTCTGCAAATCTCGTTCTCATCTCTTCGCAGCCTGTGCCCAATCTATCTCCACTTACGTTCCCGAATCTCGATTTTAACACCATTCGATGACACCGGCGATGTAGTTCCTCATTTGAGATCCAGTTGCCAGGTAACCAAGCGCGGATGATACTCCAACTCCGCAGGCAGCGATTCACAAATATTTGCAATTTTCACACCCGTACAACAATACGGATTTGACGTTCGAGTTGAAGATTCGAATCTTCGTTTGTAGAGAGAATTGACGTGACCGCCAGATGCTTCTGAGACTCGCAAACGCAAATCGGGCTTTTCTTTTCCGGGTGGAAGCACTTCACTTTCTTAACTTGATGCCCAGCTACCACGAAATTGGAAGGATTCACTGTGTTGATTTTCATCGACTTGGTCTTTCCGCAGTGATTTTGAGACTGCTGCCTTGGAGCTTTCGGTGAGATCGTCGAGTTTGCTCCGCATGTCTTGTTGTCTTTGAGCGAGCAAAACACGACGAAACAGACGAACAGACGAACAGACGATATCTGCCAGGTCAAGGTCGTTAAGCTGCTCCAAAGTCGAAGGGTTCCACTACAATCCTCGATTATGTCTACAGTCAATCGATCCAGTCAAGATCTCATCCATTACGATGAGAAAACGCAGCGATGATAAAATACATACATTCTTGTCTCACTCCAGCAGTTACCGGGATTGGATCGGACAAGACACCGTCGTGCAAGACCTTGCACGAAAATGCCTCATACTGTGCTTCGATGAGATGGACCAGTTTCTCTGGAACTCCTCGTCGTCTAAGAGCAGCCCAGATGTTTCCGTGGTTCAGTCGGCCGAATGCTTTATCGAAATCAACGAACACCAGTAGTCCTGGAGAGTCCTGGAATTCGTGGATTTGTTCAAGTATGATTCATGTGGTCCACACATGATCGTCCGGATCGGAATTCAGCTTGTTGCCGTCGGAGTGTAGCGTCGATGTTCAGGATCACTTTGAAGAGTACTTCGAGGGTTGTACAGAACAACGTTCAGGTCAGGTCACTTTTCTACGGGACCTTTACAAGGATATCCTGCATCCAGTCGGCCGGGAATGTTGCAGTATCCCAGATGTCAGCGAAGAGACAATGCAACATTTGTGTTGACAAGGCAGGGTCGTTTTCAGCATTTCAGCAGGGATGAAATCGATCCCAGGCGCTTTGTTGGATTTCATGGATTTGATTGCCGCTTCTATTTCAGCCAGTAAGGATGCTTCAGAATTGACGCCATTAATGCGACTTACTGTTGGCGCTACGAGCTGCGAATTATGTTGGCCATCGCTATTCGTGACTCGGAAGAGTTGTTGGAAGTGTTCGATCGGTCAAAATAACTGACCTGCATGGTCTTTTAATGGAATTCTTGCATTAGTCCTTGCACCACTAAGACGGCAAAAAATGTCAAAAAATAATCGGATATCTCCATTGGCGGCGGCTCTTTCTCTTCTTTGGCTAGAGAGTTTGTCCAGGCTCTCTTGTTTCATCTACAAGCTCGCTCGTTTAACTGGCTTTTCCTGAATCAGGTTTTTGGGTGGAATCAATTGTTTCTTTTAGAATGCGTTTTTAAAATAGTAAGTTCCAGGTGCTGGATTTGACATAATAAGTGATAATAATCTAAATTCTGAGTTTGAATTTTCAACCCGACCTCAAAAATGTAAATCCTTACTCGCATTTTAAATTTAAAGTGCGATTAGATTAGGAAGCATGAAAGGTGTTGAAAATGAGCCAAGAGCGTGTTTTGAGAAAACTTCTTGCCGTACAAGACCATTTGTTCCGCATCGTATCATTGTCTAGAGAAGAAGCAAAGTCGATAGGCACACTTTGCATTGATCTATACAATGATACTTGGACTTTGCTTCTTCTAGACAATGATACGATGCGGGACAAATGGTCTTTACCATTTTACTCGTATTTCATTTACAGTCCACACGAAATGGACCTTATTTTCCGCACACCAATTCAACAGGTCCTTGGAGTAGTGGTATGAGGCCAAATCCGGCCCGAAAACTGTTGGGACGTTGTGGGCCTTCAGGAGAAGAAGCAGCTGCTTCTGGAGGCACTTTTTCATGTACACCTGTCCGTTCATCGTGTCCTGGGCCACGAAAGGTGCACTCCGCTTCCCGCACGTGCAGATGGCTTGTCAAATCAGGAATTTATTCGCAAATTTGGACATCTTCTGAGTGCGGACATGCTCCGGAACGCTGAACTTATCCTTGTCCGTGAAAAAATAGGTTGCCGGGGATCTGTTTGAAGTCGGCTTTCACATATGTTTCGCGATTCCGAACGTTTTAGCGATAGAACGATGCAAGAGATTCTCTCGTGATGAATGCGCAAGATTTTATCACGCACGAGCTGTTCTTTCGATTCCATTTCCGCAAGTTTGATCACAGGACTTTAAAACTAGCAGGATGTAAACAATGCACTATAAACTAAATCCACCCAAATTTTCATTAATTTGCTAGCGATTTTTCATTTAAAAATTTTTCCCGGTTTTCTCCCGGTTTTTTTTTTCGGTGAAAAATGATGATTTTCCCGATATTTATAATACTCGTTTTTTATATTAAATCATGATGAATAAAAAAATCAATGTTAAGGGCCTCAAATTTCCAATAACTGTATCCCAAAACTTGTTAAACGGTTAGAAATCATGACAAATACTTCGGCGTCATCTAACACGTAGTCTTTACGTATCAAATTGACAGGTTTTCATGATTTTTTTAAACGGATCTAACGAAATTGGCATCTATTGCTCCACAGTTTTAGAAATTTTGCGAAAACAAGTCCAGTCAAATTGATCTCGATACTATAATGTAGAACTTTTCAGCCACTGTGAAATTTTATAAAACTTTTATAGAGTTCTAGAAAAAAAATTGTACCTATAGTTTGAATAGAAATATGTAAAAAAATACCTCGAAACAAAATATAAAATAAACTTGAATGGAGATTTGTCTTACAAAACTTAATGTTTTAGAGAAAAAATGTTATTTTTTTCATACAAATCAGTGAAAAACTTTAGTAGCAATCATTTGAACTAAAGATTCGTGAAAATTTATTATTTTGTATCAGGGTAAAAACCTTAGATTTCAATGGGAGCCTGTTTCGATACAATTTTTACATAAGAAATATATTAGCTTTTAGCAAAAGATTAACGTAGGAAAAATAAAAAAAATCAAACACTACCGATATAATGCTTCGTTCCTCAGGCTAATTAAAACGAAAAACACATATTGAAAAACCAATATTTGTTTCTGGCGAAAAAGAGGTGTAACTCTGCTTAAAAACGTGTCACGCTGCCAAATGATTTGCTATTTGCATATAATAATTTTATGAAATATGTATATCGAACACTGAATTATTTAACGTCGAAAACTAAAACTGATACAGTCCAACCTGGATAAGCGAGAAACCTCTATAAGTGAGAGAAAACACCAAGTCCCAAGCTTTTTAAAGGGCAAAACATTTTTAAGTGAGAGTGTAATGCCGCAGCCCGTGGCGTAGAGGATAGCTTTCAAGTTTTTTAAGCCAGCGGGTATGAGATCGAATCCCGGTCACGGCATACATAGTACACTTTCTGTGGGTTGGTGGTTTTAGCATTTGTAAGATGCTAGCCATCATATCCTCGAAAGATGTACAATTAGAGTTAAGAAAAAGGAATCTCTTCGAGGAAACATCAAGTTTCATTGAGATATGTGTTTGCGTTCGTTTTTTTTTTTAAAAAAAAAACCTCTATAAGCTAGAGTGTAACTGTAAAACCTCTATAAGCTACAGTCGTTTTCTCGACCAAGGAAATTAGAGAAAATACCACTTTTGTATTGATGTTTTGGTACCAAAATGATATTGGGTTACCAAAGAACAAATATAGACCAAGTCGATGGAGATCAACACAGGAAATCCCTCCAGTTTCATGGTAGCTGGGCAACAAGTTGAGAAAGTGGAGTGCTTCCAGTATCTTGGTAGCCAGATTACGCCTGATGGTGGTACCAGAAAAGACATCGAAACACGGATCAGAAAGGCCCGATTTGCGTTTGCGAGTCTCCGAAACATCTGGCGGTCACGCCAGATCTCTCTACGAACAAAAATCCGAATCTTCAACTCAAACGTCAAATCCGTATTGCTGTACGGGTGCGAAACTTGGTGCACATATGCGGTAACGACGCGAAAACTGCAAGTATTTGTAAACCGCTGCCTGCGGAATATCATCCGCGCTTGGTGGCCTGGCAACTGGATCTCGAATGAGGAACTACATCTCCGGTGTCATCAAAAGGCGCTAGAAATCGAGATTCGGGAACGTAAGTGGAGATGGATTGGGCACACGCTGCGAAGAGATGAAAACGAGATTTGCAGAGAGGCGCTAGATTGGAATCCAGAAGGTCATCGAAGAAGAGGCAGACCCAGAAATTCGTGGCGGCGAAGCCTAGCCGCTGAAATCCGAACTGTCGATGAGAATCTTGACTGGGACCAGGTGAAGACGCTGGCTCCGGATCGTCAACAGTGGAGGTCTTTTACCACGGCCCTATGCACCGGAGGATCGGCGCGGGATCATTAAGTAAGTAAGTAAGTAAAGAACAAATATTCATAGTTCCATATTGAAACGCACTCGAGAAAACTTAGAACTGATGTTGATGATGGTAAACTGGTTTCTTATTAATCAGTGGATTTTTATCAAATACACATTGCATTGTTGCATTTATAGATCACTTTAATGCATTTGTATGTTGCTGACCCTCTATAAAAGAGAACCTGGTTACTTCTTTAAGCGAAAAAAAAGTCCAGTCCTTTGGAATCTCACTTATCCAGGTTCAACTGTGGTTAGTTTTGCATTTAGTTTTGTCAATAATAGTTTTATTATTGAATTTATAACATTTGAGTTATACTTGTAAGTGTAGCATACTTGCTGAGAGTGAAAAAAATGAGATATGTATTTCATATTGATCCGCAATTAGTTAAAAAACGATAAACGAAAATAAGCGTTTTTGAGATAAACCGATATCGAGACTGTCAAAACTACTCTTAAATTTAGAAAAAAAATAAAAACATTTTTGAAATTCCGTGAATCAATTTCAAGCATGACAATTTTCCCGGCGAGGTGGCGAAATTTACGGTTTTTTCCCGGTTTCCCGGAGACGCGATTAAATCCCAAAGTTTTTCCCAATATTCCCGGTTTTCCCGGTTCGCTAGCAACCCTGGTTAGAGCAATTTCATAGTGTGGCAATTTCATCGTGGACACCCTTTAGGACTGTGTGAAAAAACACTGGATATATATCACTTATTTAGATCGTTCAAAGTTCCATCTATATTTGTTCATTAAATTCTTTCGATTTTTTGGTCAGACTACCCGTACTTTTTGAACATTTAAAATTTCTGTTCAACATAACCTTTTTTTCTGAAAAAAAGATCATAAATGAAATTTTGAACATCATTAATTTTGGACTATTGTATGATTCCCTTTATAAGAAAGATGTTAAGCATCAATCTAAATTGAATTCAGGCAAAAACTATCTGTTTTCAACATATAGATTTATATCATGCTTATAAGTCTCGATATTATCATTTTTTTTATTTCTTTTCACTAATTTCTTCATCCAGATGTCCAGATGTCTATTCTATTTATTCCGGAAATTCGTAAAGAAAGTGCACTATGTTTAAAAATATTCGGTTCATAAGTTTCAAAAAAGTTTATTCGTTTTACCATTACCAATATGCCTATGAAATAAATAGTTTAATTTAGAGAAAGGTTTAAAATATAAAATATTTTGAAACTGGAATAATACCACTTCATAGGACTATGGTTGAGCTAAAAAATCTTGATTTTTGAAGAAACTCCTGACTTTTCTTCCTTGGAATTTGATTCCCTTCTTTTACCCACTTTTCAGAAAAACTAGTCATGATGAAGTGAATGAACTTTTAAATTCAATTGGTTTGAGTATGGGACAAAGATCCATACAGAATTTTCTCGGTTTTTATTCGAAAATCCAGTTTTTTCCCGGTTTTCCCATTCCAATTTTCAATTACCTGTTTTCCCGGTTCGCTGGCCACCCTGGATGGGAGCCCCTCGTCTTCCTTAAAAATGGGAGCGCGAACTTGAATAAAAGTGAAACTTGAGAGTTTATGTGTACATCATGTTTCAGCGTATTTTTATACATCTAGATGGTTGGTCAAGATCTATCCTTAACCCTCATCCGCATTAGATTTCATTACCCTAATCAGCACTTGTGGTGTCAATTTGACACCACAAGCTCAAATCGTTATAACTTTTGACGTGTTAGACCGATTTTAACAAAACTTACATCAAAAGAAACCTTGTAATGTCAGTAAAATATGTTTAGAACATTATATACAGCTAAAGTTACAAGTTTTCTCGATATTCAGCATGAAAGAAAAAAAAATCGAAAAAACATGCCTCACGAAAACTGCTGTAGTTCATATGTTCCACGTCCAAAAAAATATTTGCCTTATGCATATGAAAGCTGAAGTTAATGCCTACATCATGAAGACAAGAAATATTTTTTTAAATTTTTTTTAATGAAATGGTCACAAAAAGTTAAAAAAAGTGGTCTAAAAAACCTACTTTTCATTCGATTGCTAGTAAATACTGTTTGAGCGATGGTAGAGTTTTGAAAAAAATATGACTACGAAATGTATTGAAATTCCAACATTTTGCTGTCTTTAGATTATTGATGCAACAAAAATTGAATTTACTGGAATTTTTCAAAGTTCACTACTTTGCGCAATTTTTTTACAAATTGAAATTTCATCTGTTTTTGTGGTTCACCGTCAGGTTGTACCCGGATTTTCAGTGCTTTTACTTTGTTTGGACCAATCAAAAGTATATTCATTGGAAAGCGAATTTAGTCTACATTCTAGTGAGGTGCTACAAATCACGCTGTGAGATTTCACAAAAATATGAAAATTATAAACGTAAAATCATTCCTGAATTTCTAGAACTACAAGCACCGCGTCCAGCAAAACGTGTTTGTTTGCTCTCCGAGTTGGTACGGTGGGTGGTGATTTGGGCTGAGAGCGAAGCCGACAGACGAAATAACATTGCGTGTCGTACAGATATTTTTGTTATTTTTAGTAAAAACCTACCTAGAAAGAGGGGTACTTATTTTGCTTGGGGTGCTCGTTATGCCCTTATCTTCCGTATTATTCTCAAGTAATCAATCAAACATAAAAAATTTGGAAAAATGTAGCGAAAACTCGGGCTTCAAATTTGCATGATTGTTTTACTTTTGACAAAAAAGACTGGAGAATAATTGCAAGGTGATCCAAAACAATCACCTGGTCCAAAATAAGTCCGTTTCCCTAGTGTCTGTTAAGAATTGTCACCTTCGAATCCTCTAGCGCGCCAATCCGGCACAACAACGACGTGTGTAGAATCAAACAACCTCCAGCTGATGCAAACCACCAAGCAACAGCAGCGAAGAAGCAAACAAATAAATTCCACGACATTTGCGATCGACACGCGATACGATACGTTCGATTATAAACGTTCTCCAGCCCTGGTTAAGAAACACCACACACGGCAATATATCGGGACGCAGAATTAATATTCAGGTGACAATGCCACCACCGCATACACAAATCAATTCTCGCGACCGATGAACTGAACCGTCCTTACTAAGCCAGGCCAAAAAAATCAATTTGTAGTGATGTCTATCGACGCGGTTCCCTTGACAATATCAACAAGTTAAACTGGACACGGACTAACTACAAAAGCACTCTGTTCTGAATATTCAGCAATTACTAATTATCTCTATAAATGAGTTTTTAAATTTAATCTTTTTTTACAGAACTGCAAAAATTCTTATCCCACTTTTTTCTTCTTCTTCTCCTTTCAGATCATCATCAATGGGACTAACCTGAACAAAAATCTTCAGTTTATTCTTCATGAAGCATTCGCCTTCTTCTTTTGAGGTAGCGAACTTCCTCTATCATCATTTTTAAGTATTTAGACAAATCTTTCCCAACGCTGGGAAATTAGCTTTAACTAGCTGAATTAACCTTTAGAAAAGTAACCGCTTGGAGCGCAAACCAGCACCAAACGATTGTGTATATTCCCGGGGCATCGCAATCATCGCAACCGATCACCGTAAAAATGGCCAAATTCAGCGGGAAAAAATGTCGCCTATTGACGGTGATGTCGCTGACGATATTCTTCTTCTTCGTCGAAATCGTCGTCGGCTATCTGACCAACTCGATGGCCCTCGTGGCCGACAGTTTTCACATGCTGGGCGACATTGCGGCCCTAGTGATCTCCTTCCTATCAATTAAGGTAAGAGCGCTTCCGGTTGGTAACGGGGACTTCTATTGTCAGTAGTGATTGGACGCTTCTTCCAGTGAGCAATTTTGGATGAAAATTTTTGATTAGTATTTTTGAGTATTATATTTTCTTTCTGTCCTCCCAGATGTCACCAAAGAAATGGTCCAAAAACACATTCGGCTGGGCCCGGGCAGAAGTTCTCGGCGCTTTGGTCAACGCTGTATTCCTAGTGGCGCTGTGCTTTAGTATCACAATCGAAGCATGTAAAAGGTAATTGATGATTGATATAGAAAATAGAGTTTTCGTAGTATTTTTTGGTGATATTTGAACGTTTGGTAGTTCTTAGGAGGCCCATATTAGTTTGTGATAATAGTGACTAAAAATCATTTTTAATGAAAACTGAGAATCGAAAATCGCACCGGAAGAACTGGGGAAAAACAAACAATTGGGATAAAATCCTTGAAAGATGAACTGCGATTTATGTTGTGAAATAAGAGACATTGTGACCGTATCAAGACCAACCGTCTCCTAATGTGGACTAGCCTTAAGGGGTCGCTAAAAATGCTTAAGTTTGTTTGGCAATTTGACATAATTTGTCAAAGCGAAACTGAAAAATCCACTATTTTGGCTTTAATTTTCATGCACACCTTCTGCTACAGCTACACACTTGGAACGTCGTTGAATGACCACTTAGAGTAAACCAAATAAGCTTAAATTTATCATGAGGCCTTCTGGCAGGCCAAGGAACGATTTTAGCCCCCAGGTTTCTGGTTTCAGAACATATCCCTACTTTTGAACCACCCTAAAATTTATATAAAAATTAAAATAATGAATTTTTCAAGATGAAGTTTTCGTAACTGATTATTGCATTTTGAATTCAGAATTATGTTGAATGACAAAATAAAAAAGTTATAAAGATGACCCATAAAGGAGAATCCAGAAACTTAACGCATAGATATTTGAAATTTGATAAAAAAAACGCTCATGTTCAGAATCCAAACTCAATAAAACTTCAAATCAAGCATTGTGAATTAAGATTTATATTTGGACTTTTCAACAAGAATTGGGATTCAGAACTTCTCAGTCTTCTCAGTGAAACTTCATGTTTTTCGAAAAGATAACTTCGTTTTAAAATTCTTCAGAACTCAAAAAGACATATTTCAAAATAGTTAATTCTGAATATGATTTAGAAGGCAGATTTAGAAAAAAAGATTCATAATTTAGCCTACGAGGTAAATTACGGTAAACGTGTTTCCCGAGGTGCAAAAATTTTGATAGTGAAGATTGAATAATTTGAGGGTTTTGATTTGAAACATGCAACTGTTGTTTTTTTTCTGTCAGCTCTTATTTTCGAGATAACTTCTGAATACAGGTGAAAATTCATTACATAAATTTGGGCACTTTTTAACAAAACTGTAGAACATGGGTGGCCAATATTTTCAATAGGCGGGCCAAATTTCAGAACTAAGATTGGCTCGCGGGCCAAACAACAAATTGTTCTGGAGTATTCGAAGAAAACAAATAATAACAGATTTTTTGAAAAAGTTATTGATCTTAATAAGTCATTTTTGTCCCTTCATATTTTTACCAATTGTGCTCCATTTGATATTTAGTAGAAATATTACGTAGTAAGAAATGAATTATCCCTCCCAACTTACGTATGTACTTCAATCTTTTTATGTTATTTAAAAACTTCTCGGTTCATTCATCCCAGAAATAACAAATCACGTGTCTACAATGGACGTTTAGTCTATTTTATGGTCTCTTAATATAAAAATAACCGCCCATTTTCCAAAGTTTTCACCGTTCTCCATAGACAAATTTGAAAGACAAATTAAAAAAAGCAGAGTGGAATTATCGAAAAAAAAATAACTTTGATGAGCTTTAGAAATTTAAAAGAATAAATTTTTCAACGAAGTTTCGTTATATCATCAATAATATTGATTTTTCAAAGTACGGACCAAGGTTGCCGAAATCACAGAAAAATCTGTAATTTCACCGAATTTTGAGATAATTCTCATCACAGAATCTGTGTCACAGAACACAGAAATTTGAAAAATTCACAGATTTCACAGAATGTTTGAATTAAAAATGGATTTCCAAAATTTCAATTATTTAGTAAAATATAGAATTTAAATTTTTTACATGGAATTAAAAAACAATGATAAGATTGGTAATTTTTAATGATTGTACCCAATGTAAATGTGAAAAAAACCCAACTTATCATGAATTTTCAATAAGATTAAAGGAAATAGCATCACAGAAAACCATTACAGAATTTTTGGGTAAAATCACTGAAAGTCAGAATTTTTTTTTCAAAAACACGGAATTTGTTTCGGCAATCTTGGTACGGACCCCAACCTCAATTCAATCGAATTTTCGAGTATCTTGATTTGACAAGTGTATTGAAAAAGCCTTCTAGAAACAGGATGAATATGAATTAAATTTTTTTATAATTATTGCATCTTTTTGAAGCATTAATTTTGCTTGAAAAAAGTCGTTTTTATGAGAGATTTGTCAGCACAAAACCGGTTGTAGTTGAATTCTACTACCAAACTTCTAATTCTGTCTAGTTTTCCATTATCGATGTACATAAATACGTTGCACGTTGCCAATTAAAATATTTTTGGAATTGGTTTAATTTTCGTAAGTATACCCTTTTCTGTTGAAGCTTAGCAAAAAATAACAAATTGGAAAAAAAATACAGAGCAAACTTTTGATATTTCACTTAGTTTGCCAAAGTAAGTAAATTTTGATGAATGAACGAAGTTGTTGGAGTTGCATTCAAGTTACGAAAGGTTGAATTTGTGTAAAAGTATAATTTTAATTATGATGTTGATATGATTCGGTGATTTTTTTACGATTTTTAAACGATTTGGATACGATCTTACATTTTTTCTGAGGCAAACCAACTAAAATTCGTTTGAAGGCTCTCCATACCAATGCATAATGATATGTAATCATAAAAACCCAATCCCACAACCCAAAACATTGAAAAATGTGTAATGGAATTTGCAAATAATGTGTCAAATGTGTCAAACCGTATACGTAATCGTTATTGCTTTTTATTCAGTGACGGTAGCCTTTTTTGTAAAATTATATGAGGCCCTCACTGCCGTGTTACGCCGAAGTGACGTATAAACCATTTTCGTTTTAAGCGAATAAATTCGATTTTCTCTTTTTCCTCTTTATTCGTTAATCTGAAACTTTTCATAAAATGTGATCTGTAGAATTTATGCATAGATAGATGACAAATGCGGCCTTTTGAAGCACAACTCTTTATTTTGCGTAAAATTCGTATAATTACTTCAAATGGATATGCGTCAGTTCGGCGTATAAACGTTCTTTTTATATAGACGATTCTCCGTCGGAGTGACGTTTATCCTTAGTCTTTTCGTGCAGTTGGAACAAATTTCGTTCGTTCAAATTTCTGCAAAACGACGACATGTTCAATCAGAAACTGAAGGAAAGCCATTTAAAAAACAATATACCATAAATTATTTTTTGAAGGACGACGCAGGAGATACAGTATCTGTATGTAGTCGTTATTTTCTGAACACGTTGGGTTATCCATCATCCAGCAAGTAAGTGATAATTTTCAATTCAAATGTTGTCATGTCATGTATGTCATAAAAGTTTTTTTCCAGCAATTTTGTGTACCGTTGTCATAGCGATTCCAAAAAAAAGACGGACCCCGATATTTGACCTAAGATTTCCAAAATTAATCCTCTTGTTGAAGTCGTACGCAACGACATTTTATCATATAACCCTACGATTTCGCATTACAGGCGTGATCATGCTCCGAATGCTGCCGTCAGATCTTACTTGTGAGATAATGTATGACCATTTTGCCACAAAGAATAAGGAAAACTCAATTTCATGTAGTTACTCCTTTTACAACAAACTACTGAAACAAATGAACGTAAGATTTACGAAACTTGGAAATGAGCTTTGTGAAAAATGTAGATATGCTGAAATACACTCCAAGGAATCTGGACATATGCTTGAAAATATAGGTTTTGATACGGGATGTACAATATGTAAAGACTGGAAACTCCACAAAGATGCTGCTATAAGTTCGAGAGATGAATATCTGAAAGATAAATATAATAATAAAATATAAATCGTGCTTTAAAGGAGATTGGAACCGATTTTCATTATTTACGGTGAAACAACTCAAGGAAGTATCGCGCCCGGAATTTGACCTTCAATATTCGCTTCATTTCAGAAATGAAAATAGAAAATGAAAATGAAAGAAAAAAAAAACGATTTTAAAGAAACTTCGTCCACTAATGCCAGATAATAAGAAAGATTTTTGGGAAAAGCTCGAAGAAAAAAAGTTTCTGGAAGAATTCTAATTTATAACTATTGTTTTTTTTATGATTTTCTTTCTAAATAAATGTTTGAATTTTTCAAACATTATCTCATTTTTGAAACCAGAATTCTTCTCGTTAATAAAATTCGAGTGCACAGTTAAAAAAAACAATATTGTTTCTTGACAAAATGACCACACAAACAAATTTCTTTGTAACAAAATCAACGCAAAATTAATGAAGAATTAGTTTTGTTCTACAAATGTTAAATAATTTCTCGAATTTTTTTAATTAATGTAGATGTCGACGTTTGCATTCAAATTTTATTTATCAAAAAGGCTCGACAACTTCTTTGTTTGAGAACCCTTTATTCTGAGGAAAGGAAGAGGGGGGGGGGGAGGGGGTGGCTTTTTTATTTTATTCTAAGCCGATTGTCTTGTTAAAATATGATTTTTTTTTTTCAAATCTGAGGAATGTCGCCTGTAAATTATACGGGTTATTGAACATGTTCTGTATCACTTTCAAAAACGCATGGATATACGTCACTTCGGCGTATAAATCGCACTTTTGGCGATTCGTTTTTATCGATTTTCTCAAAAACTGTTTGATATTTTCTAGATTTGTTGAAAGCATTTGATAGCTCATAGGAAAACGCACACAATAGCGTCAAAAAGTCAAAATCGAAAAAAATGGATATACGTCACTTCGTCATATCACGGCAGCTCAGAACCTAAGGAGCATAAGTGAAAACATGATTGATTTTTTGTAAAAAATGCCAAACGATTCTCCATGTTTCAAATTATGTTTGGTGATTTTTTTGAATTTTTAAAGTTTATCGTTTGAGAGAAAATTGCAAAGGTTCGACAAATGTATGGAAAATGGCAAAACACAATAATTTTAAATCTTTTTTTTTACATGAAATTAGTTTTTATATACTTTTACTCCTTTAACTTTTATCAATTCAAAGAGATTTTCAGATCTTTATTTTGAATTTAGTTAGTGTAGACTCAGGTATATTTATAAAAATTATGTATGCAAACTAAGAAAACGTTCAATTCTTAGAACATGATTTTTCCAAAAAGAGCTTCGCGGGCCACAAAAAGCTGGTCGAAGGCCACATGTGGCCCGCGGGCCATGGTTTGGCCACCCATGCTGTAGAACATTACAAAGATTTTTAACATAAGGCTTTCAATCCAATGATCAACTTTCACGAAGACCGCGAATAGTTTTGTTAATTTTTTCCAATTCGGCAAAGTACGGGAATTTTGACGATATTTTATAGAAGATTCTACCCAAATAGAATCTTTGATTTATCTTTATAGCACAGGTCAAATCGTTTTGCAGACTTCAACAAGTTTTTTAAATGCATTAAAATCTTCAATATCAAATCTTTAAAGACTTTCTCGAATGATGTCAGAAATATTTGTAGTCATTTTTTCCTAATTACAACTAGTTTATTAAAGGCCTGTTACTATGTAGTTGTAATTATAACTATTAAAATTTCTAAAAATAGTAGAATTTTAGCGTTGTATTTCTGAAAAATTCAAAATCCGTATTTAGTTTTCATATAGGTTTATTAGTTGATCAGTTATCAAAGATCAATTTTACTCAAAACTGATCAATTGACGCTCTGTCACTAAAACTAGAGGTGACAGAAAAATCTGACGATTGTTTTGAATTCAGGCTGCCTAAATCTTCCAAAATCAGTTATTTCAATATTGGCACTAAAAAGCTGTTCCCTTGTGTAAATTATTGATATTCCTAATAAAAATCGAAATCATCGTTCTAAAAATTAAAAATTGTTTTAATGCACATGAATATGGAAATGTTGAATCTAATTTTGAAATTTCAGATTTCAAGAATCATAATTTTTTTTTATTATAGCTTGTTGGGGTGCGGGATACCTTCGTGGACTGTATTTTCCTTGGGGGAGTTCCTGGGTTGGGTGGAGCTATTCCATCAGCTCCTTCAGTGATACTTGTGAGCTCAATAATCAAACACTGATTTACAATTCTATTCGATTTATTCACAAGTCACAGGTAAGTTTTTTGGCACAATTTATTAACGCGACTTTTACGGAAATTCAAAACGGTTTACTTAAACATTTATTATTTTACAGCAACATTTAACATTCAACTAACTTCTAATTAACATCTGTACCAATGGCGGTTTTTCTTAAGACTAAAGACTGGATACAATACAAATTATGGTTTCTTCAGTAAGGGACAAACATAGTCCACAATCTCTTTCTAATCTGCTCATTAGAGATGCTGACAGTTGCATCTCGACATCATTTAAACGTTCGTCTTCTTTAATGATCCAGGGTCGTATGAAGGGTCATTGATTTAGGCTGACATCGCTCTCTAGTAATCCAACATCCTCGCCCATCCTGAATCGCTCGCGGTTCTGAAAATAAAAGAACGAAATCTCACGAACACAAGGGGGAGGTCTGATCTGTTTGGTTTTCACGGGCAAGTTGGTACTCTTTTTCAGGCTGAAATGATTCTGGTAGTATGCACAGCTTTTCAACTGGGCGCGTAGAAGGTCCTGTAGCCGTCTTCAGAGTAACTACTCTAACAACACCGTCGGATCCAGGATGCAGCTTTTCAACACGTCCCATCTTCCAGCGGCATGGCGGTAGATTATCGTCCTTGATAATCACTAGTTTCCCAACAGTTATCTCGACAGGTGACTTCCATCTCTTGTATCGCCCTTGCAACTGCGTGAGATACTCTGTTCTCCATCTATCCCAAAAAATGTTGTAGCTTTTTCTGGATAACTTGGCTCTGATTAAGCCGATTCATCGGTACCTCGCTGTAATCCCTTTCTGATAGCTGTTGAAATGGTTCTCCAATTAAAAAATGTCCTGGTGTCAACGGTTGAAGGTTTCCTGGGTCATCGGTTAACGCAGTGATCGGTCTCGAGTTTAAACAATTCTCCACTTGAACAAGCAACGTGATCATATCTTCGAAGGAAAAAGCGTTTTCTCCAAGAACCTTGAGAAGATGCTTCTTGGCCGATCGAACTGCAGCTTCCCAAAGGCCTCCAAAATGGGGTGCAGCGGGGGGAATAAAATGCCACTGAATATGGTTGTTTGCGCACTCCTTGGCTACTTTCTCCTGATGTTGGCTGTTACGGAAATGAATCAGCAGTTCTTGTAGAAAATTACGAGCTCCTACGAAATTCGTCCCATTGTCCGAATAAATATCCGAACAATATCCTCTTCTTCCAATAAAGCGGCGTAATGCTTGGAGAAATCGCTCCGTCGATAGGTCCGAAACTAACTCGAGGTGCACTGCCTTCGTGCAGAGACAGATGAAAACTGCTACGTAGGCCTTAACTGCTGGTCGTCTTGGGGCTAAGCAAACATATACTGGTCCGAAGTAGTCCACACCGGTCTTGGAAAACGGTCTCGATCTCGTGACACGAGCTAAAGGCAATTCACCCATGAACTGCTGGATGGGACTAGGTTTGGCGCGGAAACACTGTTTACAGTTGTGTATAATTTGCCGAGGAACATTCCGACCTCCAAGTGGCCAATACTTTAAACGAACAGAGCTGAGCAGCAACTGTGAACCTGCGTGCATCAGCTTCTGATGGTAGTACTCGTACAATAGAACTGTGAAAGGGTGTTTTGCCGGTAAAACTATTGGATGCTTGGTATCTTCCGACTCCTCCGATTTCCCTAATCGGCCGCCAACTCGTATTAAGTTCTCTGCAGAAATTCGAGGAGCAAACCATCTTAAGGGCGAGCTTCGATGAATATCCTTTCCTTCGACCAAGCACTTCCATTCTTCAGGAAACGTCTCCAGCTGTATTCGGCGGATTATAGCGTATTCGGCGTCTCTAAGCTCTGCGACGGTTAGAAAACTCTTGGGATTTGTCTCATTTTTCTTCAAAATACGCATCAGTCGCATCCAGTATGCGGTGCAGCGTATAAGCTTGGTAAACGATGAGAATTTTCCAACGTATTCTGCTCCAAAATCGGTTTGACTTGTTGTCAGGTTCACTGCAACATGCCGGACTTCTGCATCTGCTCCCTCAGTGCAAAAGCTGCTGGGTTGTTCCGGATAATTATTTTGCAGTAGCCATTCGGGACCATTCCACCAAAGTTTGTTCTCCTGGATCTGATCGGGATTTAAACCACGGGAAATAAGATCTGCTGGATTCTGTACCCCCGGAACATGTCTCCAAACACAGTTCTCCGTAGCTGATTGGATTTTCGCTACACGGTTTGCAACGAACGTAGCCCACGTCGTTGGAATCGCCTTCAACCATTGCAGCACGCAAGTTGAATCTGTCCAGAAAAACATATCCATTTCGACCTTCAACGCCTCTCGTACCTTGCAGGATAATTCCGCTGATAATAGTGCCCCGCACAACTCCAACCTGGGTATCGACTGGCATTTCAAGGGTGCAACCTTCGATTTCGACGCTAGTAGATGTACGAAAATCCTTCCTTGAGCATCGATGCTCTTGATGTATGCGCAGGCACCATACGCCTTCTCCGAAGCGTCCGAAAAAAAGTGCAGCTCCATCTTAACACAATTTGGGACGACTGCACAGCGCTGTATCTTCAACTCGTTCATCAAGTGAAGCTGCCGGTGAAAATTGCGCCATTCTCGTTCAACTTCAACTGGAACCGGATGGTCCCAGTCAAGCCTTTCTCCTTTCTCATTCAATTTCCACAGCCTCTGCATGAAAATTTTTGCGGTTGTGGTGACAGCTCCTACCATACCAAGGGGATCGAACAACATTGCGATTGCCGACAGAATTTTCCGTTTTGTTAGCCTTTCGTTTTCCGGGGTATCCAATATGGTAAAGTTGAATCGCAAAACGTCTGTTCGAGGTTGCCACACAAGTCCTAGGGTTTTGACTGCCGGGTCTGGATCCAACTGTATTTCCTTCATATGCGGCAACGCGAGGTCTTCGTCGTCTACTGATCGCAAGGCCGTTGGCGAATTGGATGCGAACTTTCTTAATCGAAACCCTCCACGTTTCGTTAGGCTGATTAGTTGTTCGCAGAGTATTAAAGCCGCTTCTTCGTTATCCGTTCCAGTTAAAACGTCATCCATGTAGACGTCTTCCATTATTGCCTTGGATCCCATTGGATATGATTCCTGCTCATCTGTGGCCAACTGCTTCAGTGTTCTGGTAGCGAGAAACGGTGCCGGCTTTGTACCGTATGTAACGGTGGTGAGTTCATACGTTTTCACGTCCTCTGATGAATCTTTCCTCCACAGAATGCTTTGTAGCGGCATGTCTGCTCTATCGATACCTATTTGTCGGAACATTTTCTCGACATCTGCGACAATCATTATCCGCTTCATTCGGCAACGCATGATGAGGGCTCGTAGCTCGTCTTGGATCACAGGTCCTGCCAGGAGTGCATCGTTCAGGGAAACGCCACTGCTGCTCTTACACGATGCATCGAACACCACTCGAACCTTCGTTGTTGTGCTGGCCTGTTTGATTACTGGGTGGTGTGGTAGATAACAACGCTTCTCCGGGCCCACTTGCGCCCTACGCATGTGCCCAAGATCCACGTACTCCTCCATGAACTGGTTATATTGATTCCGCAACTCTGGATCCTTCGCCAATCTTCTTTCTAAGCCATCTAGTCGCTGAAGTGCTATGCCACGCGACTCGCCCATCCTCGAAAGTATCTCGTCGTTCTTCGGTAAGCCTACGGTGTATCGTCCATCAGAACTCCTCTGGATAGTGCGAACAAACTGCGCCTCGCAGCGTTGTTCTTCCGGGGAAAATATGTTCGGAGACCCTATCTCCTCACACGACCAAAACCTGGTGAGGAGTTCGTCTAGATGAACTGTAGAAGCTGCATTACAAACGATTCGCCGAGCTGAACCCTGGTGTTCAACTGCTCCGGTGACCAACCAACCGAATACTGAATCTATCAGCATTGGCAGCCCCTCGCCAAGCGGAATTTTGTTGTCGGTTTGCAAAAAGGAGAAGAAATGCTGAATGCCGAGTACCAAATCCACTGATTTTGATTGGAAGAAACCTGGATCCGCTAGTTCCACACCCTGTGGGAACTTCCACGAAGAAACCGTCACGCTAGTTGTAGGCAGATCTGCAGTAACCGCTGGGAGAAGAAGAAATTCCATATTTCTCGCAAAACTAGATGTGCGTGACTTCACAACTGCTGAAATCTGGTATTTCACAGTTGTATTTGCCTTGCCGATTCCGAGTACCGAGATATTTGAACGCCTTCGGGAGATCTTCATCCGTTGACAGAGCCTCTCTGACATGAAGTTGCTCTCCGATCCGGAGTCTAGTAGAGCCCTCGCGTGAAAGGCCTTCCCTGTATCGTCTTCAACCAAAACGACTGCTGTGGCGAGGATTATCGTCGACGAGTGGTTCCTGGCAACATTCGAAGAGACAGTTCCTGCTGTTGTCTCTGCAGGATGAGATGACTGTTGAACTCTTCTGGCGGGTGATGCTGATTGAGGATTCCTATAACCTCCACCGTCTTCTCTGAAGCACACTAAAGTGTGATGCTTTCCCCTACACTTACGGCACACTTGCATAGATCTGCATTCTGAGGCTTGATGACCACGTCGAAAACAATTTCTGCATAAAGAATGCTGCCTCAGTAGTTTGTCGCGAGCGGATGCATTCAACCTTGAAAACGCTGGACAAGTGTAAAGCAGATGAGATTCTGAGCAAGCGATACACGTTCCGGATGACATCTGAGCTGCGCTATAACTTGTTCTCGAGGCGAAGTTCTTTTTAGGCAACTTTGAGGGCTCCTGCTTGGTATCCTGGGCCTTTGATGGAAGTGAGGCAAGAATTTTGACTCGCGTTTGAAGAAACTGTGTGAGATCCTTGACAGTGTCCTCGGTCTGATGCGCACTGTGCTCTTCCCAAGCACGACGAGTTACGGGATCCAGCCTCGAGCATAACACCTCCAACAGCAACAAATCCTTATAATCCTCGGGCTTCACCAGCTGATCTTGCGTTTAGCACAACTTCTGCACACTTCGGAATCACAACATTCGCACCAAACTCACCTGGAAGATCGGCCCAATATCATCACCACCCAACTTATCGGTCCAGGCAGCAGGTATCCAGCAATCGAGCCGCTGAAAACGGCTCTCCAGGTAAATTACCCGAGAACAGTTTATGTTCAGCCAATTGCTAGGATTTCTCGTGCATATTACACAACATTTGTTTACCATTTCGCTTCAAAACATCTGTGAGATTTGGAGAATCTCACCAACCCCAACACGCGAGGAGGACAGCATCGACATCACTACCACATCTGTACCGCAACACCACCAATACATCAGCGAGGCATTCCGGAACCAACACTGGCGGCAGAAGTGATATCATCCACTGATCTCACTGCTCATCACTATCACCACGGCTCATCACCATCCCACGGCTCACCACCACGATCGCTGATGATCATCAGCAGCACTGATCATAACCATCATTAGCCATCGACGCTAGATCCCCCAACTTTCATCACCCGGTTCTGAATGAAATTTACCTGGTGATTATTCATTGCCAATCCCATCCAGCTGGCTGGCTTCGTTACCCAGAGCCCTGAGGGTACAACACTAAACCAATACCTGCCGTTCCAAAGGTTATCCGGCTCGAAGGACCAAAATGTTGGGGTGCGGGATACCTTCGTGGACTGTATTTGCCTTGGGGGAGTTCCTGGGTTGGGTGGAGCTATTCCATCAGCTCCTTCAGTGATACTTGTGAGCTCAATAATCAAACACTGATTTACAATTCTATTCGATTTATTCACAAGTCACAGGTAAGTTTTTTGGCACAATTTATTAACGCGACTTTTACGGAAATTCAAAACGGTTTACTTAAACATTTATTATTTTACAGCAACATTTAACATTCAACTAACTTCTAATTAACATCTGTACCAATGGCGGTTTTTCTTAAGACTAAAGACTGGATACAATACAAATTATGGTTTCTTCAGTAAGGGACAAACATAGTCCACAATCTCTTTCTAATCTGCTCATTAGAGATGCTGACAGTTGCATCTCGACATCATTTAAACGTTCGTCTTCTTTAATGATCCAGGGTCGTATTGTAACTTTTTGTCTCTCAGCCTTTGATTGGTACGTGGAGTTTACAATTTCCGTTTTCTTTGTTACATTGTTCCATTTTCGTTATATTTGTGTTCATTTTGCGTCCGAAGCCTTAACAAAAATTCCTTAACCTAGATTTTAGGGTGGTGGGATTCGATCCACCTCTGGCTTATAAGCCGGGCACGTTAGCCATTAGACTAAAAAATACTCCGAGTTATATGTCATTTTAGACTCGATTTTTCATACAAAAATTTGAACTAAATATCATATTATGTTTTATAATCATTTTTTCAACATTGTTCCCATGTCAATGAAATTATGTCATTCTTGTATGGGAAATTTTTTTTATCCTTATCAAAGGGGTATTTTAAGTAAAAAAACAAAATCTGAACTAGAGAGTGAATTTATATTGAAAGTTGGAAAAGGTCTGGGGGCCTTGCAGGGCTATCAAAAAAAGTTAGCGATTTTCAGACAACTTTTTAACATTTTTTAGTCAACATCTTCAATATTATGTGTAAAGTGTAGATTAGAGTGCCCCAAATGACCCGACTTTTGAAAAAGTTATGTGCTGCCGGCTCAAATTAATCCTAGGCCTTGTGAAAGATCTCATGCCAAATTTGGGCCAGATCGGATCACGGGAAATGGTCGCTCAACGAGCTTGAATTTTGTATGGGATTTTGAGACATTTTTTTTTTTTTTTTTGTAAATCTTTATTTGAAACGGCTCATACCTTCAGGTTTTAAGGAGCCAAACTCGTTTTTTGTTTTTACAATATTTTGCTTAGCTTAACACTTTTATTTTAAAGAGAAAGAGGATAGGAAAGGGAAATATGAAAATAAAAAGAATTATAGACGAAGATCGATAGCTTTTAGAAAAAGATAGATTTCGAGCATGTAGTCCAAATCTAGCATAGCTAGTACATCTCTCACTGGGACGTTAGGTGTTTTTCCTCGGGCCCGAAGGGAGTCTATAAAATTCGTTCTGGCGACAAGATAGACCTCACATGACCAGACAATATGCTCGATGTCATGGTAACCTTGGCCGCAACTACACAAATTGCTGCCAACAATATTCAAACGATAGAGTACCGCGTCTAAGGAATAATGATTGGACATGAGACGGGAAAATACACGAATAAAATCCCTACTCAGATCCAATCTATTAAACCAGGGTTTGAGGCTAACCTTTGGGATAATCGAGTGGAGCCATCGACCCAACTCATCCTCGTCCCATTTGCGCTGCCAGTTGACAAGAGAGTTCCTTCGAACTAAGAAGTAAAATTCGTTGAAGACGATTTCACGGTGATATGTGTCGCCTTCCATCGCCCCCACCTTAGCCAGAGAGTCCGCCCTCTCATTACCCAATATCGAGCAATGTGAGGGGACCCAAACGAAGGTGATTGCAAAGCATCGTCTTGATAAAGTACTCAGCGTCTCCCGTATCTTCCCGAGGAAATACGGTGAGTGCTTTCCTGGTCTTATTGAACGGATTGCTTCAACAGAACTGAGGCTGTCCGTTATAATATAGTAGTGTCCTACTGGCCTTGAAACGACGCTGTCCAACGCCCAGTAAATGGCTCCTAATTCTGCGATGTTTTTTTTATTAGTTGATCACCCAGGTGGTAAATCCTTTTTACGGATTGCATTCCAAGGCACGGCGAGCCACCGCGTCCCCCCAGTTTGCTACTCTGGGTCCATGGGTGCAATTGGACGACTCATGATACTATGTACCCCTACGCCATAAAATCCACCTGGGGCCTCTGGCCATAATTCCCATCCGGACCTAGCAACGAAGGCTTTACCCATGATGGGAGACCATACTCGCGCAATGCGCTCCACGGCAAATACTCGTTTTATTCGTACTACACCAGCAATCTCAACCACTCTTTGTCACGATTCACGACTTACGGGTTGGCAGTCCGTTCGCCGCTACTCGTGACTCGAGTCCCACATATGGCCTCTTGTCACAATTTGAGCCGTCTATACCCGTCTCTCCTCGTGACTCGAGGCCCTCTCACATTCCTCCTCTTGACACGAATTGAGGCGTCTATACCCACCTCTCCTCGCGTCTCGAGAGCCCTCGATCATTCCGTCTCTTGACCCAATTCGAGACGAGAACAACTCGCCTCTCCTCGGGTCTGGAGATAACCACACATCCCACTTTTTCCTCCGTCTCGACTCTTCGAGACTCATACTGAGGCCCATCTAATGGGCGCCACATATTACGGCACAAGGCCCCTCTGCTCGTCGTGAGTCGGTCATATCCGCGAATCAGGGCTAGGACCACCCGACGCGCGAATTCGACCAACACCCGCTCGAACACTTGGTCGTCCCGCATATCGGGGTCGCGACTACCCGATACACGTTACGACCCCTCCACCTGCAACTGAGCACTGGTACCAAGGTGCCCAGTCGCACCACGTTTTGCCACACTCGGCACGCAGCCCGTCGCAGCTGACTGTACCAAGTGTGACGTGTAGTTCTCTTGGCCGTACATCTACAGGTGACAAGTCTGTAGACACGTTTCCACTCTGCACCACGGGGAGGTAGAACTACGTCGCAAAGCAAATTCTGCGATGTATACCGAGCATGGTGGATGGAGGTTATATGAGGCAGTAGCTATTTCGTTAAAAACTCCAAATCCCGTTGATTCCTCTATAAGCGACCCATCTGTAAAGTACATTTTGTCAGCATCGACGTGTCTATATTTAGCATCGAAAATTCTTGGAATCAGAAGTGGACGATGCGAATCAGGGATTCCACGAATTTCTTGCTGCATAGACAAATCAAACTGGACAGAAGAGTTGTCGTAGTCTGGGATGTAAACACGAGTTGGAGAATATGAAGAAGGATTAACCTGCATGGACATGAAGACATGGTATATAGACATAAATCTGGTTTGAAGATTTTGCTCAAGAAGCCTTTCAAAATTTGCGGTCACCAATGGGTTCATGACCTCACACCTGATGAGGAACCGGAGTGATAATAAATTGAATCGATCTTTTAGTGGGAGTATGCCTGCCAAAACTTCAAGACTCATATTATGCGTTGAGGGCATACAGCCCAAAGCGATGCGGAGACAACGATATTGGATACGCTCGAGTTTGATGAGATGAGTTTTGGCAGCCGACTGGAAACAGAAGCTACCATATTCCATAACTGAGAGAATTGTTGTTCGATACAATTTTAAAAGATCTTCTGGATGGGCTCCCCACCAGGTGCCAGTGATTGATCGAAGAAAATTGATTCTTTGTTGGCATTTTCCTTTCAGATACTCAATGTGGGCTCTCCAGGTACACTTGGAATCAAACCAAACCCCAAGATACTTAAAACACCTCGATTGAGAGATCGTTCTGCCTAGGAGATGAAGCTTAGGTTGAGCAGGTCTACGCTTCTTAGAGAAAACAACCATCTCCGTTTTCTGTG
Organism: Uranotaenia lowii; assembly: GCF_029784155.1. NCBI lineage: Eukaryota > Metazoa > Arthropoda > Insecta > Diptera > Culicidae > Uranotaenia > Uranotaenia lowii. The sequence goes on from NC_073693.1 coordinate 54,503,966, forward strand.
GAGAAAACTCAATCCCAAGCCCCAAAGCCCAGGTTGACAATCTGTCTAAAGTATCTTGTAAAGGTCTGTGCAGATGAGACTCAGTATATCCTGTGACAGACACTACGCCGTCATCTGCAAGTTGTCTTAGTGTGCAACCTTCGGAGAGACAACTGTCGATGTCACTTACGTAAAAGTTGTACAAAAGTGGACTCAAACATGAACCTTGCGGGAGGCCCATGTAAGAGGTCCTTCTAATTGAAATATCTCCGTGAGCAAAATTCAGATGTTTCTCACAAAGCAAGCTGTATAAGATGTTGTTCAATAGAGGAGGCAGACCCCGGGAGTGCAACTTGTCAGACAAAACCTCTATTGAGACTGCATCAAAAGCTCCCTTTATGTCTAGAAACACTGAAGCCATTTGCTCACGTTTTGCGTACGCCATTTGTATCTCTGAAGACAGCAAAGCAAGACAATCGTTTGTCCCTTTGCCCCTTCGAAACCCAAATTGAGTATCTGAAAGGAGACCATTTGTTTCCACCCATTTATCCAATCGGAACAAAATCATTTTCTCCATCAATTTCCTAATGCAAGACAACATCGCTATTGGACGGTACGAATTAAAATCGGAAGCTGGTTTCCCAGGCTTTTGGATGGCAATAACTCTCACTTGTCTCCAATCTTCGGGAAAGATGTTATGCTCCAAGAAATGATTAAATAAATTCAACAAGCGAAATTTGGCGGCATCCGGAAGGTATTTCAACAAGTTAAATTTGATTTTATCAACTCCCGGAGCTGAATTGTTACAAGAGAGGAGAGCAAGTGAGAATTCCATCATTGAAAAGCTGGAATCCAGATCGCATCTGTTGGGAGACACACTTCGGATAATTTTTTGCACAGGTGTGGAATCTGGACAGATTTTCCGCGCGAAATTGAAAATCCATTTATGCGAATGTTCTTCACTTTCGTTCGTGTGAGAACGATTACGCATGCTGCGTGCCACATTCCACAAAGTGCTTAAGGATGTTTCCCGCGACAAACCTCCCACAAAATTACGCCAATGCGCACGTTTTTTCCCCTTGATCAAATTTTTAAATTGCTGCTCAAGAGAAAAATACGCGTTGAAGTTATCCAGGGTTCCGTGTTTCCGAAAAACTTTAAAAGCGTTCGATTTGTCCACGTAAAGTTTAGTGCACTGACTGTCCCACCATGGATTGGGAGGCCTTCGGCGAACAGATGGATCTGGGATGGGTTTCGTTTGAGATTTAATTGCACTATCATGGATCAAGCAAGCAAGGAAGGTATATTCCTCCAACGGAGGTAACACTTCCACAGAATGGATGGCTGAAACAATTGCGTCCGAGTACTTTTTCCAGTCGATGTGTCTTGTTAGGTCATATACCATATTTGTTGAATTTGAAGCGTTCACCCCATTGGTGATTGTAATTTTGATAGGCAGGTGATCACTACCATTGGGATCAGGGATTACCTTCCACTGGCAATCCAATGATAGTGAGTTTGAGCAGAGTGAGAGGTCAATTGCACTTTGTCTAGCAGGAGGTTTAGGTACCCGTGTTTTATCACCCGTGTTCAAAACTGTTAAATTGAAACTATCGCAAATGTCATAGATAAGAGTAGAACGACTATCGTCAGTTTGCTCCCCCCAGACAGTCCCATGTGAATTAAAGTCACCCAGGATCAACCTTGGTTCAGGTAGCACTGAGCACAGGTCCTCTAGGTGGCTTTGGTTAACTGCAACTCTCTGAGGCCAGTACAAACTGACAACACATAAGTCCTTACCCCTTATAGTTGTATGACAAGCAACAGCTTCAATTCCTCCTGACAAAGGGAGGTGGATTCTATAGAAAGAGTGGCGCTTATTGATCCCTAAAAGCACCCCTCCATAAGAATCATTGCGATCCAAACGGATGATGTTAAAATCGTGGAATGAGATGTTTGATTGAGAAGAAAGCCATGTTTCAGAAAGGGCAAAAATATCGCAACTAGTTTCATAAAGAAGGAATTTGAACGGATCCAATTTAGGGATTAAACTACGACAATTCCACTGTATAACAGTGATATCTCCGACCTCTGGGCGTAAATTAGCCATCGAGAGAGATAAACACTGAAAGAAGGGGCCAAGTTTGCATCAATTGCTTCAAAAATGTCTTTACTACAGGAAGCATAGAGGTAACAATACTCCTGATCGATTCCGAGACGTTGAAAAAAGTAAAGACCCCATTTAAAATGTCGGACAATTTAAAAATTCCAGATTGTGAAGTTGATTCTGACGAAATTACGTTAGGAATGAAAGACTTAGCAGGTTCCGCAATGTCTGGTGTATTCTGAGATGTCATATTCATACGGAATCCAGGAGGGACTTGTTTTTCTTTCACTATAGGTACTATAGGTGGCGGTTTTTGCTTAATACCAATTGAGGGACTAAATGTTGGGATTTTGGCTGGAATTTTGGGGGTCTTCGGTGCTGGTTTTGAGCGTTTTCGCGAGTTGGCTACAAAGATGACCGGGTGTTCTTCGTCGGTAGAATCTGATTCTACATTGTCTACAACTGACAGCGCAGTAAAAATGTTACTTGTATGAGGTTGGATCGGAGGCGCCGCGCTCTTCAAAATGGCGGCATAAGACCGTTTTGAACGTTCCTTCAAAGAGCGCTTTTGACTATCCCAGCGACTCTTATATGCCTCGCACGAAGAGATTTCATGGGGTGAGCCCCCGCAATAGACACATCTCTGCTCTATTGCTGAGCACGCTCCAGCCCCATGATTCTCCCCGCATTTGGGGCACCGTGGCTTGTTACAGCAGTGCGACGCAGTGTGCCCCAACTTATTGCAATTTTTGCAATCCATTGGGCGAGGAACAAAGAGTCGCACAGGAAGCCTCAATATTCCGTCAATCAAGACGTAATGAGGGAGGGCGGTACCCGCAAAGGTCACACGAAATGAGCTTGAAGGTGAGTACCCTTTGACTCCATTTACGACGGTGGCAGTTCTGAGTTGGCGGCAATCCAAGATTTCGACCGAAGCCGAATCGAGGCTCTTAAACTTACCAACGCCGTTGGATTTCACGTAATCTGCCTTCAAACTTATTTCTGTAATCACGCCCTCGATCTCTACGTCTCGAGACGGAATGTACACGTGGTACTCTAAGTTTATAAAATTGCTGACAGCAATTTCATTTGCGGCTTTCCGGTTGGCCACTTCAACTCGCAATTTGTTTGGACGCACCTTTTTAATGCAGGTTACGGAGGACCACCTTGCCAGATCTCTTGTGATCTGAACCACATTCAACTGTTTTCCATTCTTTTTGGGCCGGATGAAAACCACCCAAGGACCAGTGAAAGTTGGACTCTCTGTGTAGACTCGGAGTCGGGATGCTTTACTTTCAACTGAGGATGACTCAGAATTATCATCCATTGGAGAATGAAAAACATTAGAAGGACCCGCAACAACCGAATCCTCTAAATGCTCCTCATCCTCATAGATGCTATCTTCGTCATCCTCAGTTGAGGGGATTAGCCCCCCGCCTTCGCTCATATTTCTTCACACGAACACGAATGTCTGACGTTAAAAATATGAACGAAGCAAACAATGGTCAAAATATAGGGAAAAAGATAGTTAAAAGAAAAAGTGAAAAAGAATGAAAAAGAACTTACAATTTTTTCAAGCACTTCTTTATGAGCTATTTTTCTTGAGTGTATTTTCTTTGGTACACAACCACGTGTTCTCCGTTGATCGCAGCTGGCCCTGGCGATGACGACGGCGATGATTTTTCCTCGGTTGTTTGATGATGGATCGATTTACCGGGAGAGAATGACCAATCGAATCAGAGTTGTGCAATGTCTCCGGTTATCCGGTCACGGCCATTAATACCGGATCTATCGGACAACCACCCAAACAGTAATCAAACCCGGAATAATTGGGAGGAAACAATTTGTACTTCTCTGCTGATGGTCCTGGTGCTGATGGTGACGACAAGGCAGCCTGATGTTCCAGCCAGATGTGGGGATTGCGCACCAGCGCTGCCGGGGGAATCACAGCTTGTCACTTCTGTTGCTGAATTGATTCGGCAATTGACGACCGAATGATGCAGGATAACTGATAGTGGAAACTTCCAATTTTAACTGCACTTTTGCGTGTATAAAGCACCCGATTAGTATTGCGAAACAAAAATACATCCGCACTTGCCAAGCGACTGGGATGGAATTCCGAGACATTTTGTTCGGGAGAAACATGAAAAACCAATTTTTCATCGTCCGATTTCTTTTGAAAACAGGTTTTCTTAAAGCCCAATTTATGACAAATATTTCATCCGAAGACTGCAAATCGATTTGAGTTAAAATAAAAAAGTTATTAGGCTTCAAAAATGGGCTAACTTTTTTAAGGGTGGTATCGAACGTCCCGACTCATTAACAATGATGAATAGCACCCTTAAAAAAGTTAGTCCGTTTAACTTTTTTATTTTAACTCGAATCTATTTGCAGTCTTCTGATAAAATGTTTGTCATATATTGGGCTTTAAGAAAATCCATTTTCAAAAGAAATCAGTCGAAGGAATCCAAAGTTAGTTTTTCATGTTTCTCCCGAACAAAATGTCTCAAAATCCCGTAAAACTTCAGGCTCGTAGAGCGACCACTTCCCGTAATCCGATCTGGCCCAAATTTGGCATGAGATCTTGCACTAGGCCTAGGATCAATTTTAGCCTGCAGCGCATAACATTTTACAAGTTTTGAATTTCCCATACAAATTTGGGGCAGTCTAGTGTAGATCTTAACTTCAGTTTTATTATGCATTTTGTGTTTTTTTTATTTGAAAGCTGATCGATAGTTTTTTTAATGCAAGTTTGTCGCCTTTTTTCTCTGACTTTGAATAATAGAAAAAAACTCCGAGGATTAGAATATAAGCGTAGGAATCATATTTCATTTATAGTACAAAATTTGCAAAACATAAAATTTTGTCGAGATTGATTGAAAATTTATAAATAGCGATTTTCAGCCAGGAGTGCCAAATTGAAACTCCTAGAACATTAATGACAACTGAGACAACTCATACGCATGATGCATAATTGTTTTTCAAATAAGTGTAATACTTTAACTTACACTGAAAATTGCTGAAAAATAATATTTTATAATACTCTTAAAAGTAGTCAATAACGATTCGTTGAAAAAACTCAGATAAAATGTTCTAAATTTGGAATTTAAATTCAGAACTCTGTATCATATTACCTGAACACCTTAAGGAAAAAAAGAAATTTAAATCGGAAAACGCCGAAATTCAAAGATCTGTATCTCACCAACAACTAAACTAATTTGATGTTTTTGAGTAATTTAGAGTCTTTTTTCTTCAATTTTGAAAAACAAGCTTTCATAGTTGATTGACAATTTAAGAGTGTTTTTCTCAGGGTGGCAAAGCTAATATATATCTCGTATTTAGAAGAAATGTGTACGAATGTTATTATCTCTTTCATTGAAAATTGGATTTCGTGCAATGTTTTGCAGTCGCAGTTATTCGTACAAAGGTTGACTGACAAGAGCTTAGCGTGTAAAACTCCGACAGATTTTACACTGATTTGACAGGTCGCACGAATGTACAAGTTCGCACAAATGTCGCTGTCATGAGTGCGCAGTCCAATTTAGTGCGCTGCGATTAATACATAAAAAAAATTGCCTCTTGAATTCGACGGGGAGGAAAACGGTAGTTACGAAGTGAAAACGCAGTAGTCATTCTGAAATAATCTCCAGAGATAGATATATTCTAGGTGTGTATATGTAGAAGATGTAACGATATTTGAAATTCCCGAGTCAGCCGTTTTGGTTTTGCTACTGCGAAGTTCGTGGAGTTTGTTTACCATCAAAGGCCTCAGTTCAAACAAATTTACCGATGTTTACAAACAAACTCAATGAACCTTACCGCGCTCTCCTCGCCTACTTAATGTAAACATCAGATAACCTTGTGTTCTAATAACCTTGGATATATCCAAAGATTTTACAGGCATTCCTGTAAATACCTACCGTGTATTTACAAAATTATGTTTTTTGAAAAATGCTAAGATTACCAAATATTTTATTTCCGAACTGCTGTATTCGATATACCCAACTTTTCTTTTAAACGATTCAACCAATAACTTATTTCTTTCGTTTTTTTCTCTGCTGCTCCGATGTCCGGTTGACAGATTTATTGAAGTGGAACACATACACGAACCGGAGCTGTTAATCTGGGTCGGCGTTATCGGACTTCTAGTCAATCTTTTGGGACTGTGTTTGCTCCATAGTAAGTATTAAGCCACATACAATCAGAAAATTTGTGCAACTACCTTCTGTGTTTGCTGCTTCTGCTTCGATGCAGCATAAATCGTTCCAACTCCGTAAATTTAATCGGTTCCGTTTCTTGTTCTTTTCTTCAGAACACGGAGGTGGGCACATGCACTCACATGGCGGTATGTCCCACCAGCATGGCCTCTCGCACGGTGGTTCCCACGGCAATCTGACTCATGTGGCCAATTCGGACGACAATGAGAATAAATCTTTCATGTATCAGGTCAGTAAGGGTAACCACTTGAAGGTTGAACCCGGCAGCGGCGAGGCAATGATCATCTGTCGTGCTAGTCGGGTAACAATAGTGATGATTTATTAATTGTTGTCTTTTACCCCCAGAATGGCAATCCTCCTTCGAAAAAGTCTTCTCATCATGGACACTCGCACGATTCGACGCAAATGAACATGCGGGGCGCTTTCCTGCACGTGCTCAGCGATGCCCTCGGCAGCGTGATAGTGATAATTAGTGCACTGGTAAGTACCCATTATAAAATATTAAAACCCGTCACCACATAATGTGACCACTTATTGTGCATGAATTATTTTTCCCCAAACCAGGTCGTTCGGTACACCGATTGGGAGTACAAACTGTACATGGACCCGGCACTTTCCATTCTGCTGGTGATTCTCATATTGCACTCCGTATGGCCACTGTTGCGCGAATCGGCCCTGATTCTGCTGCAAACGGTACCGACGCACATCCAGGTGGACGCCATTCAGCGGCGGTTGCTGGAGAAGGTCGATGGGGTGCTGGCCGTGCACGAGTTCCACGTGTGGCAACTGGCCGGAGATCGGATCATTGCGTCCGCTCACATCCGCTGCCGGAATCTGTCCGAGTACATGAAGATTGCCGAGAAGGTGAAGGAATTTTTCCACAACGAAGGCATCCACTCGACCACCATCCAGCCGGAATTCGTCGAAATCGAGGCGCTATATTCTGGTGAGTATTGCAGTACATTAATTATTTCCTAAATCAAGTATTCGATGGATTGAAAGTTCCTTTTTTATTCAGAAAAATTTTAAATTCAGAAAAAATCAGAAAAATTTCTAGGCACAATTTTCCCGTATGTTTGGATAACGTGCCGCTATTAAGCCTACCCCCCAATTCTGATAATATTCTGGGAGCGCAATTTGGCACTTCTGCATAAAGTCACGGTATCTTGCGTTTTTCTCAACCGATTAGTACAAAATTTATAGACGCTCTTGGATTTTATCGACTTTTTTCGGCGAGTTTTAATATAAAAAACCAATTTTTACCAGTTGTCCAGACGTTTCGAGCTACTCTGGCTTTCGCTCCTCTTCAGTGGACACTAAAATTATATTTTTCTTTAAACATTCAATCTTAATTTTAATTTTTAATTGGAACTTACAAATTACTGGCCATCGTCTAAACTACTTTGATTTTGGACAGTTTGTTTTGTTTTTCGTTTACATTTGTTTGTCAAAGTAGTTTAGACGATGGCCAGTAATTTGTAAGTTCCAATTAAAAATTAAAATTAAGATTGAATGTTTAAAGAAAAATATAATTTTAGTGTCCACTGAAGAGGAGCGAAAGCCAGAGTAGCTCGAAACGTCTGGACAACTGGTAAAAATTGGTTTTTTATATTAAAACTCGCCGAAAAAAGTCGATAAAATCCAAGAGCAAACATTCGCGGCGATAAATCCAAATTCAAAATTTATAGACTAGGAGACCTTGTAACAAACCATGTAGACAGTATTGCTACAATCACTTGTTTTAAGTTCTACAAAATCGAAGAATAATAAAAAAAAACATGCTCTAGAAAAAAGGCTGTATAGATCAGCTATGAAATGCCCAAAGTTATTCTACTTAAAGCAACAAGATTACACAATCTACATTGATCTGTAGGTCTCGGTTAGCGTAGTAAAACGGTAATCGCTGGTCCACTGATGGCATGGGTTCGATTCCCATCTCGGTACTGGGTGTTATATGTTAATCTTAAGTTGTCTCGGCTTAGATGGTGTTTGTCTTTTATCTACATTAATCTTAACGCTATTCAAATTTTTCTTCTAAATGAATCCTTCAATATATCGAATTCAAAGTGTTCAGAGTAACGGTTGAATTTGCCCCGTACCTAGTTGTTCTGACGGAGTGGAGTGTAGAGCTGCAATTTCGATTTCGTAGTCCATGAAATCAAACACTAATGTTAATTGATTCCAAAAGCGAAGGACGGTCAATTATCGATGTCAATATATCGGAAACAAATAAGTGTCGAGTGAGTGCTCGGCGGGCTTGTAACAAGTTTAGGCAAATGAGACCGCAGCGGTTCTCATATTTTGGAAGGTGGAAAAGGTCTGACCCGTTCAAATAGCGTTGAGCATATCGTATGAAACGTCGTTGTTATGCTTGGATTCGATCAGCACAATTCTGATAGAAGGGGCTCCAACTGCCGATGCATTTTACAGGATGGAGCGAATTAGGTTGAAGTGCGGGCTTTTCAAGCAGTATACGTCTCTGAAATCCTTCGTCAAGCGAAATTAAGTCCCAACACCGAGAAGCTCCACTAGGTATACAGGTAATTTGTATGTAACGGAATCAGTTTCGGCTTTGGTGCCACTTAATAATTATGACAACATCAATGCGTTGCTAATTTCGGAAAAACCCCATTTTATTTCTCTCAAATATAATGCATTTAAAAGAGCGACTTACATCGTTTCATTGCTGCGTGCTGCTTAATGTGTCTTCAAATACCGGTGGTAAAGGGTTTTTCTTGTAGAGTTGATGAGGAGTAAAAACACTTCTTTACGGGTTGGCAGACAAATCAAAAAAGAATGTATTCTTCCTATAAATTACATAGTTAGATCCCTGCCTTGTGTCGTTTCCTTAAAAATCGATTTAGAGAGAAAATCTCTCTTTAAGTAACTCGAAAGGGTTTTGTCCATTTTACCGAACATCGAAAACACGCTTAATGTGAATACTATACTGCTGACCCAACTTCCGGATATCTTTCATCGGTGCACATTTCCGAATGCCTTGCCATCTGAAGGCTGTCTGAAACCGTATCGATGATGCCCTTTTGGCCTGCTGGAGATTGTTGACGAGCGAAGCCTTGGAGTACTCTGAGCCAATGTCGCTGCATACCCATATCCCACCACTCGTTGCTTGCTAACCGGCGACCCTGGACGTTCCGGCTTGGGCCGCTGAACGCGCAGATCCTCGTGCTGGACGACATATCATTCCGGAGATTTTTCGGAGAAAATGCTCCTGCTGGGTTGTCATCCGATAACCAAAGATGTTTCCCGGTTGCAACCGGGAACGCCTTCCGCTTCCCTCACGAGGTTTTTCTGATTTTTGCCGATCCGCCGGTGCCATTCGCACCTCTCGCACGCCTCTTCCCTTGGGGTACCTTTGGCGCTTCTCGGCGCCTTGTTTGCAATTAGTACCGCGAGCAAAACTGCAAGAGGCAGCAAAAAACTTGCTGAATAATGTCCGGCAAAGTGGCTGTCTGTCCAAAAAAACGCTCCCATGACTGGTGAGGAGAAAGGAGCACCAAGCGATGGATCCGGGAAGCAAGATACCACCAAAGGGTGATAAAAAAGAAAAGGGGTCCTATTGGGACGGAAGAGTGTGGTTAGAGAATACACTCTTTGATGGAATCTAACCTCAGCTTACTTCCGACCCCTTTTGGATGCTGATATTCCGAGTGCCTTGGACTTTTTGCTGGCTGCATGTGCCCGAATGTTGTCGACGGAACCTCTTATCGTGTGGTGCTTTTCGGCAATTTCCCTTCAGGAAACTTGCTTGAGCCCTGGGTGCCTAGCGTGTGAGCGCTATATGGAATTAAGGGCTGTGGATGTGCTGGGGCTTTTCGATTTTGGCCGCTTACCTTTCTCCGTATGGTTGTTATTGGCCCTTCTCCCCTCGGGGAACTTCCAATGCGGATGGATTTTTGCGTACGTTCTGCAATTGGGATTTGGTGAGCATTTTTCGAAATGCACCTTGCTGTCTGTCGCTTACCTGCGTTTATCCCGTGCCTTTGGCACTCTGTACTTCTTGGAGGGAAGCTCTTAAGTCCCTTATAGATCCTAGTGGCGGATCAGCAAGGGAAAACGAGCAGGAGTACTTGGCACCTCCTATCTACTCGTGCCTTTTGGCACCACGGAGAAATCACTCACGACGCACGCGATCCTCTGAAACGCCTCTCTTTCCCGGTGCGGTGTTTCGCGGTTCAGACCAGAACTTTCTTGACCGACGCGTCAGTTATGCCAACTTGCAGAACAAAATTCCTCCGCAGGTATAAATTTTCCTTTCCTGCTTCTTGTGGCCGATATTCGTTTTGTTCATCCTAACAGTGTACCGATGTTTGGCTGACAAGCCTTCAACCCTCTGCATTTCTTTAGCGGTTTTGGTTCAGTGTCTGAATGTTTGTTTATTATCCCCTTGGTGTGATCATGTGCATTTCAGATGTACACGCTCTTGCACTTTTGAAGGGAATGGGTAACATGTATGTGCCTCGAAGTTAAGGTTTTTATGAAGAATCACTCCTAAATCTTTGATGTGGTTAACAAGGGCTAATATTAGGCTAAATTTATTGCGGTTCGTCGCCAGGCAGTTGTTGCAACAGGTAGCGAAAAGTTCAGCTTGTCTTTGTAGTAAAGTAGTGTCGTCGGGGTCTTTAATTGCTTTGAACAATTTCAGATCATCAAAGTGGGCGAGTTTTCCGAGTCCATCAAGCAATAGAAGAGTGCCATTAAAATGAACGAGAAACACAATTGGTCTTAGGTGGCTCACATGTGGAAATCCGGATGTAGCAGGGAACTGTCTGGAGTACAAATCCTTAGTTCTAACGCTCAGTTTTCTTCCGATCAGGTAGCTACAAAACCATATCAAAAGGGAACCGCAAATTGGCGCAAATTTCCAGACTTACGAGTTTTGAAACTGCAATTTCATGATTAACAGTTATCAAAGGCAGCGGACAAGTTTGTGTACATTGCGTGAGTGTGGATACCCGCTTTGAAGATACTGACTGTAATGCCTGAAACAATCAAGACATTATATGGGGAAAATTTGCTGGAGGTTGAGTTTACGCTGAACAACCCAATATCCGATGTGTCTTCTGTCTGAACCAAAATTCGTTAACAAAAATTATCAAAAAATCATTGTTCCATCCGTAACTAAATACCTTCTATATATCTTCTTTTCCTGCACCTTTTGCGCACTCATCTAACTGCTCTAGTTACGTAATTCCAAGTGCATAGTGGTAAGATCGTTTCAAATGTCGTCAGAAGTCAGTTTAAATCGAATAAGACAAAAAGTCCACCATGTTTGTCAATTTTTGATATAATTTTTCTCCCGTGCTAGCTTCAAGTGAGAAAATGATTTTTGTGTTTTCTCTGCAATCAGCAGTGCATCCAGATGGCTGAAAAACAAATAGGAATTGAGTAATATCATGTCATATTGACCAATGAGAGAACTGGAAAATATTGTCGCTGGCAACGATTTGAAGGCTATGAGCGGAAGATCTCGCGCTCTTTTGCATTCTTCCGATAGGTACGAATAAGGTGTCGGATAATGCCCAATTGGTGGAGTTTATGTCGCTTTTGGACGCATCAAAACTTAAACGATTGTCGACCATCACTTCAGTTCAGTTGCTGCTTCGAAGATGTGGTGTGTCCTCCAAGAGTAATCTCCATATGCGGAACAAATGTTTTGTTGGTCACGAGCAGTACTTCGGTTTTGTGGTAGGCTATCTGAAGCTTGACTCCTTCCATCCAGACGCCAACCCTTTCTACAGGCACCGTCTTCTACCTCTTCGATTGTTTCGCCGGTGACCATGAACACGATATCGTCTGTAAATCCGTCTAACTGCGTGCCTGCTGATAGTTTCATCGTTAACACCTCATTATACATGGCATTCCGGTTTCGGTTTCGTAGGTCAAGACACGATTTTCAAAAAAGCTTCCTACTATCCTGTAGAGAGTATTGGGAACAAGCATCCTGTTAAACGCTTTGGTAATAGCTTTTCAGCTAGCATTGTTGAAGGAGTTTTTCAAGTCGATTGTCACAATGGCGCAATGACGAACACCTGTCCTCTTTTTTTATCCGCGCGTTTCGTGTGCTCTGGCACCACTCGGATGGAGTCCACCGTAGATCTCCCTTTCCGAAAACCGAACTGTCTGTCGACAGTCCACTTTTCCCTTCTGTGCAGACAAATAGTCTGTTGAATATTTTCCTCTTTAGTAGATTACCGAGGGTATCCGACAGACAACAGGGTCTGTACGACGATGGATGCTCTGGGGATTTTCTCGGTTTCGGTAGTAACACCAGCTTCGAACTTTTCTACAGGTTAGGGAAATATCCCTCATCGAGACACTTTTTTAACACTACTCTAAAAGTATCCGGAATGGTCTGTACCGCCACCTTCACCACTGAATTCGACATTCCATCCAGGCCTGGGGCCTTACTCACTGCAAGTTTCCAAGCGATGGCCACAAGTTCCCCTCGTTCTTTACTGGCTCGATGTCGTGGGCTGCCGCGTCGTACGGCGCTAATGGCCACTGTGTCGGGCCATGCTGCGGGAAAAGATGCGCAACTATCTTCTTCAAATTTTCCGGACACTTTTCGGTCGGCGACGTTGGGCCACCAAATCTCGCTAGCGCAACTCTATAGGCTTGGCCCTATGGGTTGTCTGTAGCAGTCCTCTTTGTCTAGCCTAATAGCTCGCTTGAGTGCAACCCTGGCTTTTCGATAAACTACATCTCTGGTTTCTCTATCGGCATCTTTTCTCGCTGGTTGAGCTTGCCGTCTGGCTTTTAGGAAGCTTGTACGCAGCTCGGCAAATTCTGCTGTCCACCATGTCGTTGCCACCACTTGGGATACTTCTTCTAGGCACAACGCAACTATCATTTTCGTAAGCTGTTAAGCATTTTGCACATGTGATGCTCCCTGCATGTTTATAGTTTCGATGCAGATTTCCTGATC
>NC_073693.1:54517714-54567714 GCF_029784155.1 Uranotaenia lowii
TTATGGAAATGCATGGAATGAGTCTGATTCAGTCAGGTTTATTTCTAAAAAATTAACTCTCCCAACACATTGATGATGACCCACCACTTAGCACTCTAATGAACCGTACAATAGGGTGTGTCAAATTGCAACTTTGAAAAAATGCAAGATCGTCTTCGGTAAAAGTTTCGAAGAAGACTTTCTTCTCGTGCAAGTTTTTGATGTTTGGATAATTTAGCTCTGAGTCTTGGGTAAGAGATCTGGGTCATGGGCACGTGGGGCATGAGACATTTGACGTAAGACATGAGACGCCTTTCATGTTTCATATCTCTATTCTAACGTCTTTCGGCTCACTTTTCATGTTTCACTTCTCACGTCTCTCACTTCTCAAGCCTAACTTCTCATGCGTTTTAGGTCTCACTTCTCACGTATGACGTTTCTCTTATAACTTCTCACGTCTCGTTCCTCATTTTTCACGTCATTCGTCTCACTTTGCATTTTTCTGGTCGCACTCTTTACGATTCACAACTTACTTTCAACGTTTAACGTTTCACTTTCTTCTTAATCCTCACATAAAATTTCTCACGTCTCATGTTACACTTCTCATACCTCACTTCTCACTCTTCTGAACTCACATGTCGTACCTCAGTTCCTATATCTCAAGTCTCATGTCTCAGCTCTCAGGTCTCGGTCAGCTCTTAAGTCTCATGTCGTAAGTACAGACCCCGTTCGATTTTGGCAACATGTCCGAACATTTTGTGTTGCCAAAATCGAACGGTTTTTTTTCTAAACTTTTTTCTTTTATTTTTTCCAAAATAAACATTTTTATTATCATCAACGCCATTTTTAGTCAATTTCCGACCATTTTTAGTCATTTTATATTATATTTTCTCATGTTTTTTATGCATTTGCCTTTTCTTGTTTTGTTTATAATCTTAGTGTTTTTCTGTCATATTTGCTGTTTTTGTCATTCTTCATCATTTTTTAGTTGTTTTTTGTCATTTCTTGTCTTTCGTTTGTATTTGTTTATTTTTTTTTTTAGTTTTTCATCTTTTTGTAATTTTTTGAGTACTTGATATTTTTTTTTTAAATTTCTGTTTTTGCTGTTGAATTTTACCACCATTTCTGAACGTAAAAACGTATTTATGGTGTTTGTCTAAATTATATTGGTCCTGTTATAGCGAAAACTAAAAGATCATGTTGTTTCTAAAAACCGTTCGATTTTGGCACATTTGCCAAAATAAGATGTTGCCAAAATCGAATGTTGCCTAATTCGAATGTTGCCAAAAACGAACCAGGTCTGTATTAAGTTCTCAGGATTCGGGTGTCTCCGATTTCATGTCTCAAGTCTTTTTCCTTGGTTTTAGATCTCGGGTTTCTTATCTGATTGTCTCTAGTGTCAGAGTTTTTTAATAAGCGCGGGTTTTACACGGCGTCGGTGATTCTGGGGGCTCAACCTTCAAGGGATAGCTTAGGATAAGCTTGCCAGATTTTTTTCATAAAAAAGCAGACACAGCCCAAAAAGCGAGACATTTTAAAATGTGTTAAAAAAAATCATAATATGTACACTAGGATGTCCCAAAATTGTATAATGTCTGGAAATTTGGGGGCTCACCCTTCAAATGGTAGATTAGGCTGTGAAGAACAAACTTTTGTATGGGGCCAACTAAAAAAAATCATGTTCTGCTAACGCGATCTTTGAAAAAGGTCCACGTTTTAAAGACTTGATTTTAAATTAATTCTGGGTCCAAAAATTTGTACAAAATTGATTGTTTTATTTTTTTTTTTTTTAATTAAATACTAATTAAATTAAATAATTCAATTTTATGCAAATTTTTGGACCCAGAATTTATTTAAAATCAAGTCTTTAAAAATTGGACTTTTTTCAAAGATCGCGTTAGCGGAACCTCTAACATGCTTTTTTTAAGTTGGCCTTATACAAAAGTTTGTTCTTCACATCCTAATCTACCATTTGAAGGGTGAGCCCCCAGGCAGAGATGTTAAAATCGCGAGTCTTCATACTCGCACTTTGCCCTTCTTTGCAGAACGATTTTATTTCGTTAAACTCAAACTGCAATGATGCTATCGATAGTTCAATTCGGAAAGCATCAGGAAGGAAGCTTCGGGTAAACTCGGCAGGAGTAAACAGCAATCGGGGGAAACATCAGCAAAACGAACCATGGTTGCCACATGTACAGATTTATCTAGACAGGTACAGATTTTTGAGCTCATTTTTGGTACAGAATCTGTACGTACAGATGACAGATTTTCAAAATTTGGTACAGATTTGTACAGATTTTTCACTTTTAAAAACTGAAAAAAAGTTTCTATATTTTGTCTCATCCAGTTTATTGAAAACTTTATAGAAAATAAGTCAAAAGTTAGCCTATATTTTTCTGACGATAGGAGTTTCTTACTGTAAAGTACACGAAGGAACAATTAGTTTTCCAAATTTTCTACGTATAATTAAATATCTGATTATAATCCCCCACACTTCAGCAGTGGTGGAGCGCATTTTCTCGCAAGTAAATGCCAATAAAATCAAAGTTCGTAATCGTCTGAGTGTTGACACATTGGGTGCTATCCTTAGGACGAAAAGTTTGTATAGAAAAGTAAGTGAAGATCGAAAAATGTCCTATTAAATATAACGCTCATGAATCGTTTTAATAAAATTATATATGAACATCATGAACATTAGGAAGTGTTTGTTATGAAAAATATTTTTTAATTTCAGTTTTTTTAAGAGAGAAAAATTAAAATGATTAAATGAGTTTCACCAAAAACTGTTTAACTAAAAAACTGTACTATGTGCAATAAAGTATCTATCTTTATTAAGATTAAAATTAAGGAAACAAAATGTTCACATATCAACACATTGAATGCAGAACTTTGTTTTCTTCGGTACAGATTTTGGTACAGATTTTTGAGTTTTCGGTACAGATGAAAAAGATTTTTTCGATGAGCGGTACAGATTTGGATGTGGTAACACTGAAACGAACGTACAGTTCTGAAAAAATCGTTTTCGTTCGGCAGCCGAACACTTCAATCGGACAACGCATGGGGGCGTGGCTAAAAGTGATAGATACAAGGGAACGGGAAACGAGCGAGAGAAGGGTGCGAGGAATGTTAACTCGGTCCGTCGGGCAACGATCGCTCGTGTGCATTCGTGTACGGTCAGCTTCGTTCTGTTGTTTCGTTGTTGTGATTTTATTCCTGCGAGCAGAGATGCCAATATGCCTGATTTTTCAGGGATTGCCTGATTTTTCGAGGCTCTGCCTGACAACCTGAAAAATCATTGAATTTCCCTGATTTTTCAAAAAATGCCTGATTTTGCCTGATTTTTGCGAATGTGATGAAAAATGGGTAGTAAGAAACTAAATTAGGTACTATTGCTGAAGTTAAAAAGCGAAAATTTGGCTGAATGAAACCAATCGAAAGATTCCCATTAATTCGTATCTTAAAAAGGGAATGAAAAGGAATCTTTCGGCTTTGATTCAGTAGAATTATGCAACCAAGTAGGCCCACAACACAGTATAAAATGTAGAGTGATGACAAAAAAAAAAAAAGGTCATCACTTTTAGAGGAATTTCCGTTACTTATGTAGCCTGATTTTGCCTGATTTTTATTTTACCAGTTCCCTGATTTTTGAAAATATATGTTGGCAACCCTGCCTGCGAGGCATGGAAAACATCAATGCAAAACTGTTTTTTCGTTTTTTGCACATTGATGTGATGATTGGAACGAAGATAAAATCAATCTGCAAATAGCAAGTTAAACTCGGAAGAAATCAGCCGAATGATTCTTTCCGAGGCAAGTTTATGCATCTCTGCCCCCAGGTTCCCAAACATTATGCAATTTTGGGACACCCTAATGTACCCTGCCGGCCAAAATTTTGGGATCATCCTTTTAAAAAAAATTGAAAACTTTGATTGGCCATATATAAGCCATCTTATGACATATTGCAATTGCATGTTTTTTCAACGGTCGGACGGTTATCAGAACGGTTATCTGAAAATGATCTAATTTTAGCTAAAGGTTTAATGAAGTTATTCTTCAAATATATTTCAACTAAATATCCATAAAGTAAGTTCAACCCATTAGCTTTCAAATCAGCTTACCAGATAGACAGTACGTTGTTTGATAACGGAGATACGCGTAAAATATAAATGCATGTTTTAGAAGACTGATCCCAAACTTTTGGATCTCTAGGAAAAGATCGATTCTCAAGATCGATTCAGCTAAAGGGTACCAAGATCGATCCACCTAAAAAATCGAAGCCAAATGATCGATCTCTACAAGATCGATCTTTTAAATTGTTGTTAAAGAGGGGTATAGCCTGAGGGTTGCTTTATGCTGAAGTAAATAGTGAAAAATGAAAGGAAAGATCATACATTGAATATCAAATGGATGAGCAATAAAAAATATGTTTACAAATTCAACATCAGAATGTTTAACTTTTGATGACTTTGGTTGAGTATACATGACATATCAAAAACAGAAAATACCATGAATTAAGTCCCAAGTCATAACACAAAGGTAACGTGTTCAGCTATCATCTGGAAGTCTCATGTTCAATTCTTTAAGTATCCAAATTTATGTATAATTTTTTCATCTTTATTTTGTAGCGGCCCACCACACTCTCCCACACCAAAAGACTCAATTGAGCCCCCTGGTAATGGACGCTACTGTTCTCAGCATGTCTGGTAGCAGAAGAAATTAAAAAGCTATACGCGAGAAAATTTTTACTCATGCTGAGATCGTAATAATAAATAATTTAATGCGGGGAAATGTAACAATACTAATTAAACTAACTAAAATCACGAATCTCAATGAAAAGAGATTTCATTTGAAGAGATCCATGTTAAAATGACATAATATACTATTTTTACAACAACAACTAAATAATTTTCAAAGGCTATTTAATAAGGTTTTAAATGATTCACTAAGATTAAATATACATTATTGCTACACAAATTAAAAAAAAAGGTACTTGAGACTAACTTTGTTCGACTGTGTTTTAACGACTTTATAGAGAGTAGAGAAAATATGAAAATATTAATATGAGGAATAAATTAATTCAAACATAAATAAAAAATTGGACGCCTAATTTTTCTAGAAATACTATTTTGTTGAGGTCTCATTTTTTAATGCTGATCAGCATTTTACCGGGTTTCGACTATAAGCCAAAAGGTTTCCGAAAAAAATGTTTTTTTGACAAATAAAAATCTGCAATTTTGTGTTTTGACCTCAAAATTCTGTGACGGTTTTCTGTGATGATGTTGTCATTAATTTCACAAAAATTTCAAGTGTTTCAATATTTACCAATTGAATCGTTTTTTAATATTCATAATTTCAAAAGTATGAACAAAACTCATAAATTTTGTGCATTTTGTGAAAAATTTAATATTTTGTGATCTGGGACACAGATTCGGTGACGAAAATTTGATAAAAATTCTGTGAAATTACAGATTATTCTGTGATTTCGAAAACCTTGATGAGACTCGAAGGTTTCGATAAGAAGTTAAACCTTCAGCTTTCGATTACTAGAGCTTTTAATAAAAAGTTATGGTTTTCCTTAAGGGTATAGAAATAAAAAACACTACCTAATATGTCGGTTTCATTTTTTTTTATATACAGAAGCCCATCACAATTTTATTGGCATGGAAGCATCAATAATGAAAAGCAGTCTGGTGCAGGTCTGGGGCAGGAGTCAACATTTTGCTTGAAGCTGAATCTCGAAATCTCCGAAATATATAGAAAAAAAAACTTCAAAAGATCGAAAATAAACCGATTTAATCGATATTTCCAAGGCTAAAGAATCGATCCAAAAAATCGGAAATTTGCGTTCAAAAGATCGATCTTGCAAAGATCGATCCGAGATCGACCAATCCTAGCGGATACACATAGCTTTTAAATAGTTTTAACTGTTATCTTTTTGAGTTGATATTTTTCGGTGATTGTTGAGCCAAATAATAACAATTTCTTAACGTTTCGGCCTACTGGACAAGTTCAGCCATCTTCAGAAAAACGGTATTCAGGTAAAAAAATGTACAAAATTTTAAATTAATACACTTAATTTTCACAATATGTCTTAAAATTACTTCACTTTTCTGCACTTACAAATTGTATCGCCGCGTGCTTCCGTTACGGCTGTCTAATTTAATTTGAATCCAAAACTTTAACCGCTTCTAACACCTGGTGTCCAGCATTCTCGGCGTCAGTGTCGGCGTCGTCGTGATGTCAGCTGCAATAATTAAATAGTTTTAACTTAGTCTCAACGTCAAGGTGTCTCTTGGTGACTGTTTCAATGATCCATGAATTTTGCTACATTGTTTATGTACTTGTCTACTCCCCAACAAATCATGGTCGAAGATTTTCAGCATTTCAGTGAAAGTAATGAATCCGCTAAATAAAGCGTCGGAGCTTCGACACTTCTGTTGAAATTTATTGAAGAAAAGAGCCTTAGTTTTTACAGGGTTAATAGGTAGAAGATTGAGAGAAGACCATTCATTGTTTTTTCTCAGATCATAATTAATTTTGTCTCTTGCAATCTCTATTGGTAATGCCCTGTCCGAACCAAAGTAAATTTGTACATCATCAGCAAACATTTGAATGCTAGAGTATTTCAAAACAGATGGAAGATCGTTTATGAAAAGAGAGAATAACATTGGACCAAGAACTGATCCTTGGGGTACTCCAGATTCTATGGGAGTAAAACTCGAAAAACTATTATTTAACAACACTGATTGAACGCGTCCTTGAAGGTATGATTTTATCATTTTAGCAGTATGTCTAGAAAAAGAGAAATTGGATACCAATTTTGCAATAAGCTTCTTATGACACACCCTATCAAATGCTTTTGCAAGATCTATAAGTATCAGGAAGGCTGATCCTTTTTTAACGAGAGAGAAACTGCAATGTCATTGTGAACCTTCATCAGGATAGTTTCTAAACCCGGATTGACTATTACTGAGCAAATTATACTGATTGATGTAATCTGAAATTTGTGTTTTAAGTAGTTTCTCAACAATTTTTGAAACTGAGCTCAGTAGGCTAATTGGCCTCAAATTCGTAAGATTTCTTTGGGATTGGAAAGACTTTAATTTTCTTCCAGTGGAAAGGAAATTTCGATGTATTGATAATAGTATTAAAAATATGCTTCAATACTGGAAGCAAACAAGAAAAAGTAATTTGTATCAGCTTTATGGGAATATTATCCAGTCATGTAGCATTCGATCCGATAGAAGCTACCTTATTAACAATTTCATATTCGAGAACTTTTTTGAACTGAAAACCAGACGAATTATTGGGAGTGGAAATATCCTCATTATTGTTGGTTGTGAAATTTGAACAAAATAATCATTCTCTTCGGCTGTGGAAAAATCTGTATTAATGTAAAATTTCATTATTTCGAATTGTTCATTGCAAATGTTTTCAAATTTTTCCAGAATTTTTCTAGCTGGTAAATTAGCATTCAATATTAGTTTATCATGTATAGTTTTCGCTTTAGATATCAATGCGTTGACCTTATTGCGTAATGTTTTGAATTTCGCCTTGTCTTCAGCTAACTTCGATCGTTTTCAAGTACTCTATGCTAGATCCCTGTTTATGATGACTATTTCAATATCGCGATTAAAACATACAATCATTTTCTATTTTTTTAATTTTATTGGAAAATAAGTGTACAGAATTGACAATTAAAAAGAGTTAAATATTTCCACCAGCATATCCGAACCATCTACACTGAAAAAAGAATCCCAATTCATGTCATTCAGAGCTTGTAAAAGTGCTTGACGATCGTAGTTTAAAAAGTCACGAAACCAGTATCCATCACTCTGATCTTGCTTTGAGAAATTCAGGGAAGCAAATATCAGATCATGGTTAAAAACATCAGGAAAGCTGACTAAACCTGTTTACACTCTGTGAGGAGTTTGTCAGTACCAAAATTAATAAAGAACTTCCATTTTATGATAAAAAGTTGATTCATAATTGTTAATACACGTAAAATTATAGCTGGCTAATATGTCTTTAAAGAAATTACTTTCTATCTGCTATTATTATAGCAAGCATAGCTTCAAGCGCTTGTATCCGTGGTCTATTCTTGGCTATAATTTATACCAGAATTGGACCAACGAAATTATCTGATTCTGAACTCTCTGAATATTACTAAGCACTTTCATATTTATATATTTTTTCTGTATTCGTTTAGTAACCAAAATGCATTTTAGGGTTCTAATTTTTGCACATTAAATTTACAAAATTATTAGCAATTTAAGGCAAGCCACCTTTTTGCCACAATTTATGTATGACACAAGTAGGGAAGATAAAGGGCATAATCGTCAGCTTGAGGAGGACGCTTATTTAACCTTAGAAAACAGCTATGATATGTGAGTTATATCATTGTTCCGTTTTTTTATGTGTTCATTCAGTTCAATTTAATACATTTCTAAATAACTTTTGAGTGTAGTAAGATTTTTGAAATAATCATTAACTTCTATATGGTACATGATGTACTTAACACTAGGAAGACCGCACCAGTCAAAATGACTGGTTGGACACTTTGTTTGTTGAATATCTTTTGCATACTTCGCTTTAAAAATTCGCAAAAAATACGACTTTTCATGAATTTTGAATCTCTACAAAACTGTTTATTTATTATTCCTCTAGCTCTTTTAGTAAGCGAAATAAATTTCGCCATGGACACTCGGACCGTGACCAGTCAAAATGACTGGTAAAATTCACAACCCTATAACTCAAACAAGATAAATTTTTTTCGCTTGCTTTTGGTTTCATTTGCAAGCTACATTCAAAACAATGAGTCCTAGTTGATTTATGGTGGGCAGAAGTGTGTCATTCGTTATGAAATTATTGATTTTTGATGCGAAGTCGTGAAGATTTGAAGAAAAAGTTCTCGGATTGGCCACTGTGTGGCGCTCCAAGCACTTGACTCCCAATTTTTTTGGTCTGTTTTGTTGCTCTACTATAATAGAAGTTTCTGTCAAAATTTGGCGAAATTTCATCAAGATTTGTAAAAGTTATGTTGGATTTAATACATGTCCATTCGAGTAATCGAGTAGTTTTAGGTGATAAATATGTTTTATACTAAACTAGAATGAGTAAAATTATTATGAATTGAGTGCTTATTTATTCAAATTTGAAGACATCAGCTATGAAACTGAATAATTTAAATGATATTCCAACATGGGTGCACGATATATTCTTATATGTTGGTTATCCACCATGGGTGCACGGATTCACCGCAGTTTCTGCCCAAGTATGTATTCACATGCATTCTTAGATTATTAGGTTCGACAAATTTCCAATGCAAGTTCACTTACAGGTATTCCGGCACCCGTGTATATACCTGGCCAGCTGGCAACTGATTGAACATTCTTATTATAAGAGGAAACACATCTTACCTGTCGGCAACTTATGGGGTTTGAACCCAAGAATTTTCTTGCCGGTACAAGGAATCGAACCCAGTACGCCTGGCATTCCTAAACCAGACTCGCGCCAGCCTATCTGATAGACCACATCGGATGCGGATATTTCAACATGGGTGCACGGAATGGCTGCAAATTCGCCGTTGTATATTATATAGAGTGAAATAATTTTCAACTTGCTTCAGAACACAACACATCTTTGAGTTAGATATGATAGGTATTTGAAATGCAATATTTGTCAATCGAAAAACTTTTAAGGAAAAACAAATCAACGTGTACATTTGACAACGCACGACATTACTTGATGCATATAATTTCTAAAATTCACTCGGTCCATGGTCAGGCTTCGGACGACTCCTGAGGTGTCACTCATAAGTGCAAGAGCAAAGCTTCACAAAGAGGAGTGGAACCCACGCTCTTGTGAGCGCTAAATCGCACACACTCTGCTCATGCTTCCCGGAAAATAAATGTTCGACACTCACTTACATGAGTGATGTGTGCTCCGTCAGTGTAGCTCTTAAAGCGTGCTCTTAGGGGAATTAAGTGTGTTTTTAGGAAACCGTCCTTCCCATCATCTGCATAGCAAAAAAAGACGCTCATTAATGGAATTCTTAAGGCAGCGCTTTGAAAGCAAAGCGTGCAAGCGCTTGGTGCCGAGATTCAAATTCCAATGGTTTAATGAAATTTATGTAATGTAAAGTAATCGTTTACAGTTACTCAAAAACATATATCTACATTATTATGACAATAGATTATTATTATTATTATTATTATTATTATTAATATTTATTAAAGACCCTTTAACAATTGTCATTCGGGTCAAAGCATGACAATAGATGAATGGGGAAAATTTCATTATAAAATTTAAAAAAAAAACTTGTACGTTCATTTTGATGACTGTTTGATGTCACTTGACTTAGAAATTGCATAAAACATCTGGCACTGCCATTTTTTTTAGATCTCTAAGGGATTCATATGGAATATTTAAGAATTTCACAACTCGCTGAAAATCACATGTTAATCATTTGAATTTTCATAATGCATATTAAACTATGTTTCAGAAAACCGAAAAAGTCCCACAAAGTCAATTTTTGGCAAAAAAAAAACTTTAACTGCGGTCCTTCCACAATCATTGATCACTTTACGTTTCCTTTTCCCACTAATTTTTCGTTTATCCGGGTGTTAGTAGACCAAATATCTAGCTTTGCGTGAATTTTTGTCCCAAAATGCTTCCTCTTTGAGTTCAAGTACCGTCAAACAGGGCATCATGTAACAGCGGGGTTAGATGCAACATTTGATTACTACTAGCCCTGTTTTATTTTTAATATTATATAATGCAATCAAGTTGTCTTTTAATGCCCAGCGGTGTTTAAACTCGCCTCGGAAAGAATCATTCGGCTGATTTTTTCCGAGTTTAACTTGTTGTGTGCAGATTGATTTTATCTTCGTTCCAATCATGACGTGATTGCACACAAAACGAAGAGAACAGTTTCGAGTTGATGTTTTCCCCTCCTCGCAGGAATAAAATCACACCAATGAAACAACAGAACGAAGCTTACCGTACACGAATGCTCACGAGCGATCGTTGCCCGACGGACCGAGTTAACATTCCTCGCACCCTTCTCTCGCTCGTTTCCCGTTCCCTTGTATCTATCACTTTTAGCCACGCCCCCATGCGTTGTCCGATTGATGTGTTCGGCTGCCGAACGAAAACGATTTTTTCTTTAATTCGCTGAACTGTTCGTTTGCTTCGCTGATGTTTCTCCCCCGATCAGTGTTACCACATCCAAATCTGTACCGCTCATCGTAAAAATCTTTTTCATCTGTACCGAAAACTCAAAAATCTGTACCAAAGTAAAAAAAAAGTTCTGCATTAAATATGTAGATATGTGAAGATTTTGTTACCTTATTTTTAATCTTCAAAAAAAAAAAATTATTGCACTAAGTACAGTTTTTTAGTTAAACACTTATTGTGAAACTCATTTAATCATTTTTATTTTCTCTCTTGAAAAAACTGACATTAAAAAATATTTTTCATAACAAACACTTTCTAATGTTCATGATGTTTATACATAGAAACTCCTATCGTCAGAATAATAATGGCTAACTTTGACTTATTTTCTATAAAGTTTTCAATAAACTGGATGAAAGTCAAAAAAATCAATAATCTGTACAAATCTGTACCAAATTTTGAAAATCTGTCATCTGTACGTACAGATTCTGTACCAAAAATGAGCTCAAAAATCTATACCAGTCTAGATAAATCTGTACATGTGGCAACCATGCCCTCGATTGCTGTTTACTCCTGCCGAGTTTACCCGAAGCTTACTTCCTGATGCTTTCCGAGTTGAACTTTAGATAGCATCATTGCAGATTGAGTTTAACGAAATAAAATCGTTCTGCAAAGAAGGGCAAAGTGCGAGTATGTAGACTCGCGATTTTAACATCTCTGTTAATGCCTACAAAATGATGATAAAATAATTACTCACATCTTAAGTTAGTATTTTAAAGTTTTTCATTTTCATTCAAAATTAAAAAAATCAAGAAAAAACCTAAAAATAATTTAAAAAATCGAGCAATAGATGTACAAATTTTAACATTTTTCGATGCCTTAAAATACTTTCCCCAGTATGACGGATTTTCTTAATGATATCACCTACAAACTTTTTTTCTGGTTTAATTTTTCTGTAGTATTTTTTTTAGTATTTTTTACCCTTAAATGTATGCAGCATCCTTATGTTCACAAAAAAATTCAAAAATCAGTTTCAACAGATCCTAAATTTACTGAAATTGGTGATTTTAAGCGTAATGATTTTTATGGCATCAAAAATTTATCAAAAACAATACATTTATATACTTTTTCATTAGATTTTTCATTTAAAACTAAGTTTGTTGCATGTTATTACTTTTTCTTAGTATAGTGAAAATCAAATGTATTTTGAAAATTAAGAATAACTGAAAAAACCAATAATTTTTCTGACTGCGCCAATTTGATACCCCATCAACCTTAAAACTTGAGATGTATAAAGGTTATGATTATCTGTGGACGTGGGTTATTTAGAAGCCATTTTAGTTGAAAGTGTTGCATGTTGCCCCAGTTGACGATATGTTATTATTTTAAATTTTGTTAAAAATAACGTTTTTCAAAAACGCATATTTTGGTCAAAATTGTAGCCTGTAACAATTGTTAGTCACATAGAACTCCATGAAAACGACTTGTTTCTGACAAACATTTAGGGGCATTCTTTGCTAGTATAGGCTAGTAGGTATTGATTTAATTTCACGAATGCAAAACAATCTAAATCCAAAAAAAAATCTTGTTGATAATACCCTCGACACTAGCTAGCGGACTGCAAAATTAACTTTCAATGTCCAATCAGCACCACTATACTGCACCACTATTATGCTACCTTTACCACCGTGGGGGAGCAATTTAGTTTCACCCGGTAATGAACTTTCGGATCGGTTCTAAGCGTGACTTGTTTGGTTTGTTGTTTGATAGAGACATATATTGAACCAAAGTATATTAGAATATATTGTTCTCATCTATTCCGGCTTGATGTTATTATCTTTTTGATTCATCTTCCAAAAAAAACAGCTGGATACGAACCAAAGCGAACAGCACCATCAATTAATTACTTGGACGCACATTGTGTACACCTTAGGAGTACTCTTTAGGTGACGCTCTTATAGAGCGCTCATTTCAATTTTGAGTATTTTGTGAGTGACGAAAAACGCTCCCTGTGTGTATGGTCACTCCGCTCCTATCGACCACTCTTGCTCCGCTCACAACTAAATTCAAAGAGCGGAGCTGATTTTTACACCGCTCTTGTTGGGCTCTGAAAAGAGTCCGAAGCCTGTCCATGGTAACCGTTTTCTAATTTCTTAGAAGTTGATCAGACCTTATCAGATAAATATACGATTGCAAAAACCTGTTTTTTAATAATAAATAAATAAATTTATTATTTAAAGATGGTTTCGACTTTGGTTAAGTTAAGATTTGTAAAAATGCTTTTTAAAAATTTGCAAAAAGTCCAATATTTTATTAAAGCGCGGTGAATCCGTGCACTCATAGTGGAAAACCATGTATATAACACACATTTTTATTTGAATCTATAAAAGTCTTTATTCTTAACCTTTAGCATGTAAAAAAATTGATTTTGGATGAATAGCAGTGAATCCGTACACCCATGGTAAATTGCTCTACTTATAGAAAAAAATATGCTTCAAAACCTACAATATCAGGTATAATTTATAGGCAGCGTGTTGAAAAATTTCAGAGCGATAGATGCTAGAAAATATCTACTAAAACAAAATTGAAGTGAAACCGTGCACCCATGGTCAATACCCATAGCCATCTAACATGAATTTACAATTAGAATGATAATGTTTTTTAGTTTTATGATAATTATTTGAAATATTTATTTTATGACATATACGCATTCGTCAACTATGCCAAAATGAGGTGATTCCGTGCACCCATGGTGAAAAAATATTTCCATTTTATTACAAAAATGATATCGAATAAATAACAAAACAATTTCAAAAGAAAAAAGTTAAAAATATTATGATATAAAAAATTTCCCCTTTACCAGTCATTTTGACTGGTCGCGGTCCGAATAGGTATATTCAATTTGCCGGTCCTTCTAGTGTTAATAAATTTTTTTAATGCTTTCCTACTGCTTACACTTCCACATATCTCCTCAGGATAACGAAATTTCTCGAAGCTGCGAATATACCACTAAAAGAATCTATTCAGTATCTGGCTGAAACTATAAAAAGTAGATAAAAACGTTTAAAAATGCATTTTAAATTTTTTTACCGAAAGCTAAAAATCATTCATTGTAGAGAAAACCTCCATGAATGGTAAATAAAGTTCTCTTACTACCTCTCCGACAGCTTACCAATAGGCAAAATTGTCAGATGTAAATTAGGCAAGCTGTAGCTCTATAATTCGGTTGACTTCATCGAGTTGAATTCGCTGCTAGATTCTACGGCAGAAAAAATGCTCATGGTGCCCCGATCAATGATGCTCTGTTCGCCCCGTGTCAACAAGTTAAAAAAAAAACGCGTTTTAAAATTGATTAAAGTGAAAAATCGAATATGATAATATTTTCATCACTTGAGAACGTAGTTGTTTTTTTTTTTTTTAATATTTCTGTAAAGTTAATTTGATTTTTTTTAACTTTCACCTCATTTACTCGCAATGCTCATTTTACAGTTTAGTCTTGTGAAATAGCTCAGTTGGCAAGTCGTTTTCCTCCTGAGCCGATGTCCGGGCGTTCGAGCCCAAGAATAAACATCAAACACAGTTGTACCGGAAATCTTTCCGCCAACTGCAACGTTGATATAAAGTCGCGAATGCCATAAAGATGGTAAAACGACTATAATCGAAACAAAACAAAAATTTACGGTACATCAGACTACAATATGCAAAATACGAATATGAGTTCAAAATTATGATACAGATGGCCAATTGTAACCCCAAGTATATTCCAGGGAATAAAAATTAATAAACGTAGTAGTATTACTAACGGCTGTTTCAACCACCTGGGAGGGAAATTTCTGCTGTCGGAAAAATCTTCAAGCACAGCCCGATTTCCACCGTTCGACAACTGGGGGAGGGAAAATTGTCGAAAATATCCCACTTTTCGCCGCGATGTCATATCGGTTCGAAAAGTCGCCCCTTCGACAGGAGGATGATCCTCCATCACACGCATGCGTCCCGGTCGCGGCTATATTGGTATAGTTTTTCCGTTCTCGCCACAGAGGAAAAAAGTGCTCGTTTTCGACTGGCGGCGGCCGTGGAAAAGAAGTCTCATCGTGTCATTTTTCCTATTTGCGAGAGCATCAGCATCAAGTTTTTTCCATCGAAAAATCGCCCAACAGTTTTTCCCGTAGACGGTGGAATGGAGTGAAAATTTTGGAAAAAGGTTTTCCTGTTCCGCGGACGCTTTGGTTAAAAGTGGATTTCTAACTTTTGCGGACTAGTTATTCGCCAAATTCTGGCACTGGACTTTTCCTGAGGACTTTAATTGTGTGTGCGAAAAACGGGAGTGTAGTGCTGGACGATTTTTTCCTCCCCTTTGGAATATCTGCAGACATTTTGGTGGATCTCGAGAAAAGGGTGGAACTATATAGTGATATTATATTGATGTGTTAGGAGGACTGCGCCACCTTTTCGGTATCGAGTCATCGAGCGACGGAATGTGTTTTGTCCGGATGTAGGAAGATTGTACGGATTTACTCGGTGAAAAATCATATTGGCCGCACCACACAAAACAAAACGGCTGGTCCAAATGCAAAATTCTAGGAAAAAAGCCCTCTTCTAGTTATGCAAGTTGGTAATTATCGGGATTAATTTGTTTCATAAAGAAAAGAAAAGTCTATAGCTGTTAATTGGCGAAGGGGCTGGAACGAAGGCTCAGTCTCAGTCTCAGTCTACCCACCCAAGCGAATAGTTAGTGGCTTTGCCCTCACCCCTTTTTACCCCATCATCCCCATCCCCATGCTTGAGGAGTGACTCTTGTCTTTCATATGCCTAACCCTGTGTTGTACCACTTGTACTGCTGCTGCTGCTGGATGGAAAACTAATTTTGGATTTTCCGATCTTTTTTTTTATTTATTGCTATCCTTCATCGGCATCATTATATTGTGTGTGGTTTGCATACTCGTATGTGCTCTGTTCTGTTCCTGACCGACGACCAATACGGTGTGACAAATTTGTGATGATCTACCCCCCTCGTATTGATTGAACGGGTCAAATCTGTTGTGTCACCGCAAACACCCCTTTCGTCTGCGTCCGATCGAATTAAACATTGACTGTTGAATCATCGAATCTGCAAACGGAACGAAACAAAACGAAAAAAAAAAACAGGTGGAGTGGGATCTCAGAACGAGCAGTTGAAGATCGTTGTCGCTGATTCTCCACCACAAGCAGGAGCCGTAACAGCACCACCCCCAGCACTGCCCAGATTGTTGTCTACGACGACAGAATCGACGAACACCTCTGCTGGCAGGATTGTGGAGTAAGAAAGAAGAGTAGCACAGAAAAAAGTGCGGTGACGAGCACTAAGCTAAGCTGCGAGGACGACGACGAATACGCTACCGTAGTACAAACGGCAGAAGAGTAGAACAAGAGCGAGAGACTACCTAAGACCAAAGAGGCGCGGACGAAAAAGGTCGCCGACGACGACAGCGAGTGGAGCAGAGCAGAAGGTGCAAGACCGACGTCGACGACGACGAGGTGTGTGGAAAACTTGGACAACGTAAAACGGTGCGTATGGTATGGTTGGGAAAAAGTGTAATATGTATGTAAGGATGGGACAGGAGGGCTCGTGCTTTCCTTCTCTGTCTTTTGGGGTGTGGTGGTGGTTAATATCGTTAAAGGCTCAAAGAAGTGACTGCTGCTGCCGCTAGATATTTAAGATTGCAATGGTTTACTTCAGTCAGTCAGTAACGATTTTCGTGGAAATGAATATAGGCTCGAAAGCCGTTCTAGTGAGAAGGAAAAAAACCTCCCAAAACCCGAATCGGATGGACAACCTTAAATCAAGGAGTTATTACTTGAAAAGTACAGTGTCCAGTAGCTTCGGAATGATTTTTTTATGGCTTTTGTGCAAATCCTGTTCACTTATAAATAAAGATGCCTCATTTCATAATTGAAATAACGAATTACAATTAATGTAATTAAAATGGCCTTAGAAATTGGAACTCCGATTACGGGTCGTTATCTGCATATGAAAAGAAGTCAGAGGTTTAGAAAAAATGTACTATGAATAAACTTTCAATAAATTCGTGTCACATAGTCACGAGTTTTAGGGCTTATTTTATTATTTATGTGAGAATTTAAAATTTTAACAAATAATTGGTTGGGTTTGACCGGGCAGACCCGTGCCACCCCCAAGAGAATGTTTTGGAACAACAGAATTTGAATCTCATTTACAACACCTAAAAAGCAACTACGGAAATAAGTTTTTTGGATTAAAAACTGCTGATTGTGGTCCTAATTATCCATAAATTTTGTAGCTCGTAAGTTGTAGATTCAACTAAAGTTTTTCGAAAAAAATGTTAAATTTAATTAATTGCGGCTGTTTAATATAAATATTCATATCAAATTCATACTCTTTGTACAAAATTCTTCTTTCCACTTGTTTTTAAATACATCTCAATACTCTCTAACCTAGGGTTTCCATCCGTTCCGCTTTTTTGATGAATGTCCCGCCTTTCCGCTTTTTCCACAAAATGTCCCGCTTTTTTCCTTGGAAAACTTTTAAAAAGTTCACTGACTTACACTAGTAAAAATCAACTTCTAGCCTCTATTTCAATTCATTGGTTCACACAGAAAACTTCCAAATACGTTTTTTTCACCAAATATGCAGCATTTTTAATAATTTATATTAATAACTCTAATTATTATTATTTTTATTTAAGACACTTTACCATTCACATGGCATTCATGTCTAACATGCCGTATTTTTTATTAAATTGCCTTATTTTATACACCACCTTTTTAGACTCAATTGTCCAAAGTATACAATGATGGAAATTTTCTTGAGTTATCAAATTTTTAAAACAAATTTTAAGTATGTTTGTTATTCCACAAAGGTTTTATACGCGGTAACAAATCCGCCGTTTACATGTAAGACTTGAAATATTTTCTCCCAAATATCGTGTTAATTCGCGCGAACCGTGGAAAATAATTGTACTTATGGCAAAAAACCCTGTAAATAGAAGTCATGTAAGAAAAAACTGAGCAAAATCTATCCGCGTAACAAAACCTTAGTGTACTTCCTATGAACAACTTTGGCCTATGGTATACAAATAAGTTTGGCTAAGCAATAGATTTTTTTTCAAGAATTTTTCAAATGTCCCGCTTTTTTCGGCTGTGTCCCGCTTCGTGAAATATCCCGCTTTTTTCTGAAAGTATCTGCAAGCCTACTCTAATTGGAAGTTTGGTGGCTTGTAACTTTATTCTGGTATATCCAAATAAAAAATAATCAGGAACCCTCAATACATTTTTGAAATCTTTGATTTTTTACCATTACTTTTTTATGGACGCACCCTAAAAGCAAGGTTGCCGAAAAAAATTTTGTGTTTTTATAAAAAAATAGCTTTTCTGTGATTTTACCAAACAATTCTGTGACGGTTTTCTGTGCTGAAAAAAGCATTGATTTCATTGAAAAGCCATGAGAAATTGTGTCATTTTTACATTTTACTTCAGAAAAATTAATAATCAATAAAAAATTTATCATGACTTTCCAATACAAAATAGAAAATCCAAAATTAATGTTGACATAAAAGATGAGAATTTTCAAAAAACGTACAAAAATCTAAAAATAGGTGAAATCTGTGGATATTTTCAAAATTCTGTGTTCTGTGACATTCAAAATTCTCTGAAATTCTCTGAAATTCTCTGAAAGCCCTGTAAAAAACTTCTTAATCAGACCTTGAGTGTTAATTAGACACTCTTTAATTTAAACAGCTATAGTCTAGTAGTATCGCAGCGCTAATGTAATTACACCACTAGAATGGGTAAGAAATTTGCTTTCTGTTGAAAATAAATTTATTACGGAAATCTCGCGTTAATATACTCAAAAAACCAATGCAAAGTTAAATTTAAGTCTTAGAAAATCTGAGAAATAGCAAAAAGTTAAAAAAAAACAACTACCTTTGAAAATTCTTCAAAAATTCTGTGTTTCGTGTTTGGGAAATCTAAAAATGCAAAAATGTGCCAAATTACGCCAACTTTCCAAACTTTTTTTTAAGGTTTATCTGGCGAGACTTGAACAATTTTGATGATTCATTGATTGAAGAGTACGGTTTTTACACTACTTTTTATTTAGTTTTTTTTGCGGTCATGATTTTAAAAAATTTCAAAAAATATATCCTTCTAACTTCAGCTTTCTCGGACACTATGTGTATTTTTTTAGCATTCCGTAGCTGATCTACAGTATTTTTTCCGAAGATAGTTTATTCGGATTTTTTCTTAGACTTTGAATAACGGAAAACTGAAATTTTGTAGCTGAATATTCTCTGGAAAACATACATATTTGAGTTACATTACGAGGTTTCCAAAACTAAAATTTTGTAAAAATAGGTTGGGAACCAAGAAAGTTATATTGGTTGTAGTCAGGAGTGTCAAATTGACACTCCAGGGACTGTAAGTTTCAGATAGGAAATAACTTACATACTTACATACACTATTTTCTTTTATATTATCACTGCTTTGAAAAATTCGCATAAAAAACCTAAAACGGAAACCTTTTTTATGGTTGAGACCATGCTGAAAAAAAACGAGGGAAATTAAAGAAATGAAATTCAATGGCCACCCTGGGTTCAAGGAAACCTCGAATCTGGCAATTGCGGAGATATTTTGGGGAGGTTAAGAGTATTCTCTCAATTGGTCTTGAAATGCAATATTCACATTATTGCTTCTAAGTCTAGCATGTGAAGGATTCATTTTTAAAACATGAGATTCTCCACCAATCAAATATTTAATTCAAAGATTATATCGTTTATTCAGGAGCTTAATTGAGAACCAAAATTTAAAAAAATGGGTTCGCATCTCATTTTTTTAAACTGGATCTGTATTTCTACAGTGAGCGAAAAAGAATAGCACCACTATGTGTTTTGCTTGTTAAAATATGAATGATTGAAAATTACGAAAATTTTCTTCCACAGTTTGTTTTGAATTGCTTAACTGATAAATCAAGCATAAGTTTATTTTTTTTGGACGTAGCAATTGGCGTTGAGGACCAAAAATGTGAAAAAGGGTGCGAAATAAGAATAGCACCACTTGAGTTTTTCAACAAAAACAAGATTATTTTAAAAAATTTACTGTGTAAAAGTGAATAATAATACTTCTACGAATTATTTGAATAGATAAATGCATTTTAAGGAGATTTCCAGAATTCCAAAGGTTTTCAATGGTATTAAAAGGGGGTTTTAAGAGATGCTCTTCTAGCGTTAAGGAATTTGATATTTGAGCTGTAATTCTTTTCCAAACTACTTACTTCCTTCATTAAAATGACGTGAAATGATGAAACAATCATTAGGGATTAACTTTGAATCAGAAAAAAATAGGTTGGAAATAAAAAACTTTGATTTTGTTAAGGGGGGGGTAGGGTCTAACACTTTCAAAAAATCGATTTTTTTATTTTTTTATTTTATTATTGTAAAACATTTCAAGAATGTTGTGTCAAATTTTCAAGTCAATTGAAGCAAAACTGTAGAAGTTATAGGCCTTTATCCCCTCCTATCTAATACTGCAAGAATGCAAGAGCAGAAACTTCAAACGCGTTTTTCTCGAAAGCACATTTTTAAAGTCCGTGGACATCGTCATTTGAAAACTACTTATCCGATTCTTTTCAAATTTGGAACATATATTCTACATATCAAATACCAGACCCCAACGTTTTTCTTTTTTGATTTTTTTTACTTTGGGGAGATTTTAGAGGTGAAAAATGGCGGATTTTTAAGCGAAAAATCGTAGTTTTTACTTCAAACAGCCACAAAAATTTCATAAAAATATTTTTAAGTTAAACAAAAACGTTGGGGTCCAGAAAAACATCTATTAAAAATATTTTGCTCCGATTGTTTTACTTCAGATGATTCTGTGCTGAGATACAGTGTCCACCGCAAATCCTGTTTTCTAAAAGGCATCCTCGAAAATGCTCCGTCACTGGCTCATTTTTCAATATTTTTCTACGAAAAAATAACTAAATGTTCTTTTAACAATCCTTTGTATAATGCAAAAAATTTGAATACATTTGTTTGAACGATAGCTCTAGAAAAAAATCGTGAAAATGGTGTTTTTTTATACCCGCTAGACCCTACCCCCCCCTTAAGTAAACCACACTTTTTCCAGTTTCTAGTCGTAGATGGCAGCACAATCTTGCAGTTAAAACCAAATTTGGTCTCAATATTGATTTTCCAGGTTTATTAAGGCCCATATTCATCATTTTGATGTATTTTCGCATCACAGTTTTGTGGAAGTTCACGCTGCAGAAAGCTTTTCCGGGTTTGTAAAAGAATCACCAGCACAAAAATGTTACTACCGCCAACTCCTGCTCATCTCAACTTCCGATTCAATTGCAAATAATACCAAGAATACTGCTAGCCATCTGGTCCATCAAGTTCCATCGCACAGTATAACTTTATTCTGATAATCGGTCCAAAAAATTCACTTTTAGTGACCTTTATGCAATTCTTGTTTTTTTGGATTTAGTGATCTAAGAATTTCCAAAGCATTCACAAGGTACATGTATTTATTTCTCGACCAAAATCATCCAGCACTCCTTAATTAATCCCGGATATTCGAAAATAAGCATGAATTTGGTTAATTGGCAAGATAGTGCTGCCATCTATGACTTAAAACTAGAAAAATAGTGTTTGACTATTAAAAAATATTAGTATTTTGCTTTAACATTGCTTTTTGGATTTAAACTCAGCTTTAAATTGATGTTTCATCATTTTGTATAATACTTAAGAAAGTTGATGAAGAAAAAAAGCGCAAAAATTCCTTGTCTGTAAATAACAATTTATTCAACCGATTAATATAAACAAAAATCAAATGAGAAAATTATAGTTGGTTAGAGGCCTTAAAAATATTTTATAATCTCTAAATCTACAAAATTTGTTTTGATTGAAAATGATCTAACTGCTCATAAAGCCTACCCACAAACTTTGATCTTTTCTCATGTGGTCGGGACGATTTCGTACTTTATTTCAACAGCTGAAAATTTAAGGACGAACTCAGGATAGAAAAACAGCTCAGAAAAACCTTTCACCTGTAGTTTCGAAACGGTTTTCTTCTGTGGTTTGCAGGAAGTTTTTGAAATTGACCAGTAGGCTCGAGACTATTTCCTTTCGACATTTAGGGGTACTGGGGGTAAGACGCCAACCTTAAGAAGAATCTTTTATTACTCGTAAATGAAGAATTCAATCCAATTCGACAATAGTTTTAAAAAGGGAACTGTTCTTCACCAGAAATA
Source organism: Uranotaenia lowii (assembly GCF_029784155.1). Taxonomy (NCBI): domain Eukaryota; kingdom Metazoa; phylum Arthropoda; class Insecta; order Diptera; family Culicidae; genus Uranotaenia; species Uranotaenia lowii. Next base: position 54,540,132 of record NC_073693.1, read on the forward strand.
TACAAACAGGTACACTTATACCAATTATAAACGTCTTAATCGTAGAATTTTGAAAGGCTTTCTAAAGTCTGATTTCCATTTCATAGGGGCAAAGTGCGCATATGTGTGTACCCAAACGCGCCGCTTAACGTTTAATAAGTATTTATTGATTCAAGTGCCTCCGAAAGTGTTTTCCAGGTAAAAACACTTCAATTTTACTTCACAGATGGAAAAATGTATTGCTACGCGCAGTGCTGCCACATATACTGACATTTTTGTGAATAGTTAATTAAATCTATATCAAATTTAGGAACTTTAAATATCGTTCATATTCAGACTATGTTTTCCAATTCAACATATGAATATCCTTAAAGTTGTTGTAATGAACTGCATATAAATTTAAACAAATATAAAACATGCTTAACACTAAACATACCGACACTTTGTATATACCTATTCATACCGCGAGCGGTCAAATGACGGCAAACACCGTTTTCGCTAAAACTCCCTTGTTTCTCAACCGATTTCTACCAAATTTATAGTTTTCCAAAACTGATAATTCGACTCAAATATGTTTCTCAGACAATTTTCAGCTTTAATCAATAACTTTAAAGTTATTTACAGTACAAGAAAAAATTTATGAAAAAACATGCTTCAGTAAAAAGGTTGTAAATCAGTTATTAAGTGCTCGAAAAAAATTTCACTTAGTGCCTGAGAAAGCTGAAGTTAGAAGCTATATTGCACCGCCAATGCAGTTACACCACTAGAACCGGTATGAAATTTGCTTTCTTTTGCATATAGTTTTATTGCCTAAACCTTACGTTAACGTACTCAAAATCCAGTGCAAAGCTGAGGTTAGGTGTAGGAATTGTCTTAGAAAATCCAAATTGATAAAAAGTTCGAAAAACAGCTACCTTTGAAAAGTCGTCATAACTTATGTACTTCGTATTTCAAAAATCTAAAGATGCCAAAATGTGACAAATTACGTCTACTTTTCAATTCACTTTTTCAAAATTTTCTACTGTAACAGGAACAGCTTTGGCGGTTGATTGATTGAAAAGTACGGGTTTTACACAACTTTTTTACATTTTTTGTGGCCATGATCTTAGAAAATTTTTAAAAAAAAATTCCATATATGCAACATATAGCTTCTAATTTCAGCTTTCTCAGGCACTAAGTGAAATTTTTTTCGAGCACTTAATAACTGATTTACAAATTTTTCCTGAAGCATGTTTTTTCATAATTTTTTTCTTGTACTGTAAATAACTTTAAAGTTATTGATTATAGCTGAAAATTGTCTGAGAAACATATTTGAGTCGAATTATCAGTTTGGTAAAACTATAAATTTGGTAGAAATCGGTAGAGAAATAAGGGAGTTTTAGCGAAAACGGTGTTTGCCGTCATTTGACCGCTCGCGGTATGAATAGGTATACCACATTAGACTGAGTCAATTTGGGGTCATTTTGGAATTTCTTAAACCCTGGGGTCTAAAAAGCTTCGTCTTGGTCCAAAACTCATCCATGGTTTTTTGGAAAATTTTTAAGTAACGTTTACATGAGTAAATTTGAACTTTTAGGTTTGTATGGGAAAATTGAATATTTTGTACTGAAAAATCAACATCATTTTTGTTTCGTCTGTGGAACCGAGCCAGCTGATGGTTTTTGTGCCAATTTATAAAATTCCTAAAGGAAATTTTCCGCTGATCAACTTTTTCGAAAACCGTAACTTCGAATTCTATTAGGAAAAAAAGTTATTAACTGTTTAACAGGGGTATGTCTTTTCGCATTGATTAAAAGTAAATTCAATTGACATCACTGCTTGAGCCTCGCGAAGTGTTGCATGGAAAGTAGATACGCAATACCTCGCTAGGCACCCTGCAGGGATGTCAATTGAATTTATTGTTTATCAGTGCGAAAAGATACACCCCTGTTAAACAGCTAATAACTTTTTTACCTAATAAGATACGAAGTTACGGTCTTGGACAAAGTTGTTCAGCGGAAAATTTCCTTTAGGAATTTTATAAATTGGCACAAAAACCATCAGCTGGCTCGGTTCCTCAGACGAAACAAAAATGATGTTGATTTTTCAGTACAAAATATTCAATTTTCCCATACAAACTTAAAAGTTCAAATTTACTCATGTAAACGTTACTTAAAAATTTTGCAAAAAATCATGGATGAGTTTTGGACCAAGACGAAGCTTTTTAGACCCCAGGGTTTGAGAAATTCCAAAATGACCCCAAATCGACTCAGTCTAATACCACATACGTTATTCGAAAACCGTAACACTTAAAAAAAAATTAAAAACGCAAAAATACTTGCATTTCAAAAACAAAAATAGTCCTGTCGTTAAATTTGCGAAAAAACAATTATATAAGGCGTTATCATCGTTTAAAGTTCAAAAACCGTCATTTGACCGCCTCCGGTACGTTTAGTGTTAAAGATTAACTGACATGGTGCGTTTTGCCCTGTCTAGACATGTTTATCAAAAATAGTTCAAAATAACAGAAAAAATAATTGAATAAGGAATTTTTTTGTTGTGTGATGATTGTAAAGACCAATGTTCATAATTGGAACATATGCTAGGTTTTTTTGCTGATAGATGCCGTAATTCCTTACGAGGAACGTTGAAAAATCGCAAGAAAAGCTTCTGAAAAATTTTGTTTTCGTTTTTCGTCAAATTTACGAATTATAGAAAACTTAGAAGGTCCACAAATGTTTATAAACGCATAAAAGTGTAAATTGAACAGACTGGCATTTTCAGAAATCTTGAAAAATGTTTGTATTGTGAAATCTTGCCTCTTGCGCATTTTATACCCAGTTCCCCTACATCTAAATTTGAGCGAAATATATCCAAATTTCAAATAATTATGTTTAATTTATATAATAATGTATACGCCGGGATTACCTTAGGTATATTTTCAGTCAACTTTGTAAGACTTTTATTTGCTTGTTTTGGATCCACATTCTCTGTGTCCAACAAATAATTTAGAAATTTTCTTCTCACTTCTCTATCCATCTTTATCAATTTCAGAACTACTTTTCACCGATATGCCGAAAAATAAATTTACAAAATTAATTAACGGTGGTTAACTTATCTTAAAAATCATAATAATAGGCTTTAAAAATCAAATTAAATCAATGGTTCAAAATAATTCGGGCTTAGCCAAATTGGACCGTTGACCCTAATGATTAGCACTCATATAGTGCATTCATGCCGTGATTCAGAGATGTTAAAATCGCGAGTCTACATACTCGCACTTTGCCCTTCTTTGCAGAACGATTTTATTTCGTTAAACTCAATCTGCAATGATGCTATCTAAAGTTCAACTCGGAAAGCATCAGGAAGTAAGCTTCGGGTAAACTCGGCAGGAGTAAACAGCAATCGGGGGAGAAACATCAGCGAAGCAAACGAACAGTTCAGCGAATTAAAGAAAAAATCGTTTTCGTTCGGCAGCCGAACACATCAATCGGACAACGCATGGGGGCGTGGCTAAAAGTGATAGATACAAGGGAACGGGAAACGAGCGAGAGAAGGGTGCGAGGAATGTTAACTCGGTCCGTCGGGCAACGATCGCTCGTGAGCATTCGTGTACGGTAAGCTTCGTTCTGTTGTTTCATTGGTGTGATTTTATTCCTGCGAGGAGGGGAAAACATCAACTCGGAACTGTTCTCTTCGTTTTGTGTGCAATCACGTCATGATTGGAACGAAGATAAAATCAATCTGCACACAACAAGTTAAACTCGGAAAAAATCAGCCGAATGATTCTTTCCGAGGCGAGTTTAAACACCGCTGGCCGTGATAACGAAATATCAACACGGCTAGCGCATCGATGGAACCATTGCGCGCAATAAGGAAGCTTTCTGGAGCTTAACGTACGCCATATTTTGCCCGTCCGGAGTATACGTGTTCACCACATGTAGACTTCGGGCAAAGATAGTAGATATAAAGATTCCCAACTCTTCCCATTTTTCGAACAAATTCCAACAGACATTTCTTTTTACAAACATCAGCACCATCTCCTGACGGAAAAGGTCAACATTTCTCACTAATTGTGTTTAATGATCGTTGCGTGTATGAAAAATGACGTTTAACTCAAGATTCACTCTGATGTTTTTTAAATCAATTTAAAAATAAACTAAGCAGATACACTTTGAAATAATTCGATTCAGTTTTGAAGAAAATTATGCAACAGTCTCATAAAATTGAGTAACTCGCATTCATACTTCTCTATTGAAATAAAAAACGTAAATTTAATTAGTAAATATAATGTTAGAAACATTTAAGTTTACAAAGTTATTAAGTTGATAATTAATCTCAACAAAGATAAAAATCTTATGTGATCTTATACCTACACAGCAAATTCTTTTTTGCTGGAAACCAGCAAAATTTTGCTGGTTTTTGTCCCGCTGGCTTTCCAGCAAAATTTCCAGCAATTTCATTTGCTGGAAAAAAACAGCAAACGTTAATGCTGGTTTCCAGCAATTCAAATTGCTGGAAAATCAGCAATCCAGATTGCTGGAAACCAGCTATTTCTTTCAGCACAACCGGCAGTATTTAGTATGAAATTTATATTTCAATTCAAAATTAAAGTATAATATTGGCTGTGCATATAATAAGCAATAAAAACAATTATTTTCTCCCATTTTCAATAAGGAATTAATTTATTTTCCAAAAAAATCTTTTTATTCCACAACTTTCTAACACCGGCTCTGGCGTGGCCGCTTTGTGCCAAAATGTTGATCATCCGCCACCTGTAAAAAAAGTTTTGATTAGTATCTTCTATGGAATATCTACCTGTACAATAAAAACTTACCCTTGACTTGATGCCTGGTTACTAGAATATAGAGGAAAATAAAATAATTATATTAATTTAACCTTAATTCGTAAAATAGAATCTCACCTTACTTCAGCGTACGAAACAAAAACGAACTCCAAATTGACAACTCGATTGCTGATTTTACAGCAAACTGGATCAATTGCTGGAAAGTCCAGCAATTTGAAAACCGATTGCTTATTTTTCAGCAAAAATGACAAGCACATAACCGAATGCTGAACAATCCAGCAATTTGAAAAACGATTGCTGGTTTCCAGCGAAAATTCGGATTGCTGAACATTACCAGCAATTTTTTTTGCTGGAAATCGAGGCAAAAATTTACAGTGTATATGGCGAATCATAATTTGAGAATAACTATTCGAGAAATATACAAAATCATTATTCCTTCGTGGAAAAGCTTTTCGTCATAAACTCCATTAATTTTTTTCATAGCAATTCAACACGCTAAACAAAATTATGAACTAAATTTAGCTTTAAACATTAAGGATCGCAACGAAATCAGTAAGAGGAAGTCTGTAACTCAAAGCGCGATTTGATAGAAACCACTGAACAAAAACTACAAATTTTGTATCCTTAGTTACTTCAAGTGCCGTATTAATTATGAAGAAGATTAGTTCATTGTTCATTAGGGAAACATTGATTTTTTTCTTAAAACTCAACAGGCAAAAAATGAAATACGAGATAAACATTTGGTTCGCAATATGTTAACTTTGACTTCACAGAATAAAACTTTGTTTTGATATGTCTCACAAATTTCACAATTCACAGTTATGAAATAATGCGCACCCTCATTTTTGACACAACACATTTTTGAGTGCCAAAATGAGTTTTTGTTAACATGGCATATGATGGCTGTGCTTGAAAACTCTCAGTTTAGTACATGTTTTCCATCGTGTGGTAAAACTGGAATACATGAGTTTTCTCTGCTAACAGTGTTCGCTGTGTTTTAGTTGCATTTCTGCCGTCATATTTGATGGTGGCGCTTATTATTTTTGTCTCCCGGTTTCCGTAAGAGTCGGGAATCTTTTTATTAATCATTTTTGCTTCGGGCCAACCAGATTTCATTGTATAGGTTAAGGTAGTGCCACCTCTATCCCGGTACTACTTCTCCTAAATAATGAAATGTTGCAGGGTAAAGTATGGTGTACGTTAATAAGTTTCCTCGCAAAAATGCTCTTTCGCTCTTTTCAACATCTGTAAATTTTCTTCTCACTTCTCTATCCATCTTCATCAATTTCAGAACTACTTTTCACCGATATGCCGAAAAATAAATTTACAACATTTTCTGAAAACTTTTCAAAAATTGCTTATGAGTTTATAAAAAAGAATTAAACATTTAAAACGCAAAATGAACATGAGACCGCCCCAAGGTTTGAATGGAAAATTTTTAATTCATAGATTTTTAAACCAGCCAATAAATCCCTTTAATTTTTGAAAGCGATTCATTCAATCCAGATTAAGCACAGCAAGCTTTAATATTGCAAGGGAGAACAAAATTTTTTTCATTCGAAATAAGCAGAGATGTAATGAAAGTGCAAAAATATTTAACTTTAAGCGATAATTGTTTATTTGTTTCTGTACTAAATCTCATTTCAATAAACCATGTACAAAATTTGGCTCCATGAAAAATACACAATGTTGTACAAAAATAAAATTTCAAAATGTTTTGTAACTTTTGAGGGGTTTTTGACTGGCTTTCAAAAGTAATTAACCACACAGCAAAAATTATTTCCTGTAAAATTACGCAAATGTCCTGTAACAAAAAGGAGCAGGACATTTACCGTGATATTACAGGTCAAAAACATGATTACGTGAAATTTAAGTTTTGGTGTACAACTTTTTTACAAGACGCTTGCTGTAATAATAAATGAATCTCCGTTAACTTTCAAGGAAAACAATTTGAAATTACAGGTTTTGGTAATTACAGGTGATTTATTTTAAAGGTTGCGGTTTTCAGTGACACGTAATAAACAAACAAATTTTCTGTGCATAGGATGGAAAAAATAATAACTGCGTTTGTTTGTTAATACAAACGTGGCTAAAAATGTGAGAAAATTTAGATTTTTCTTTTATTTCTGTCTATTGATGTTAAACAAAAAACAATATAAAATTTTATATACTTCCTTAGCGGTGTTTCTTTATTTTAAAATAATTTGCGAAGTTGTGAAGTTGTAATTGTTACTGGATAGTCAAAGTTTATCAGAATTCAGAAATAGAATTCAATTTACGACTAGTTTAAGTTTCTGTAAAAATATAATTTCGCTAGGCTTTCTAAACTCCACAAATAGAAAATGAGAGTTCGCTTGAAACTCTCAACGCTTCCACAACGGTAGAAATCACTTTCAATTCCAATGAGTGGTATAAAGTTAGCAAAAGACAAGCGGAAAACATTGCAGAGTATACGATAAAAAGTGTCTTTAATGGGCAAAATGAAACTGTATAATTTTAAAAAGTGAAATTACAATTGCTTTTTTTTTTCAAAATAATATTATGTGACAGCAAGGAGATTTCTTATACTTTTTTTCGATTTTTTTTGGTGTAGGTTAAGGAAACATATTTTTTAAATGGTTGAAAAAAAAATCAATTCTGAGAATATTGTAATTTCGGGTAAAGCTTCGCGGGCCACAAAAAGTCAGTCGCGGGCCATGGTTTGGCTACCAATGCGCTAGATATAACAACAATACCGTTGGTTGATCATACGCAAAAATGAAGTTCTGAAGTTTTATTGCAAATTAATTCACCTAATACAAAAAAGAAGTTTAAAATTAATGTTATGCACTCCGATATATTTGAATATAAGTTCAAGTACTTTTTTATTTTTATAAAAAATATGTTTTCATGTGTTGCACTAATCAAATATGGTTTTACTGAAAGTTTATGTAGCGAAAGAATTCCTAATGAAACAACTTGAACTTAAACAGTTTAACACGCCTTTCTCTGTGTGTTTGTGTGTATACATTAAAGACCACTGATAAAATTGATTTCTTGCTCCCATATGATATTTCGCTACCTTTTGGGTCACCAAGAATCAGTGTTAAATTTTAGATTATTTTGTTGACTCCTGAATTAGAGCAACGCGCTTCAATTCTTTATGGAAATTTGAGTGGAGAAGAAATTTGGCATATTAAATCATCCAGGAAATTCCAATAAGCTGGAAATGAAGTTTGTCTTTTGGTTTTGCCTATTCTTAAGCTTAATTTTTTTTAAAGTTATAACCATATCAAAATAAAAAAAACGAATCTATTGAGAAGTATTTAACAATGCAGATTTTGCTTGCTACCTCTCAAATACGCTAAAATTAAAATGAAAAATATTTTGATTTTTTTTGTATAACATAGAATACATTTTTCGTGGTTTGGTGTTTTTTGAATGAAATTTTGGCTCGAACTCATGGACATCGGCTTAGGAGGCAACTGACTTGCCAATTTTGTTTTTTTTTTTGGTGAAACTCCGTCAAAAATCAATACACCTTCATCAAATATACAATTTTGGATACAGCATTCTTTAACGTTTCCAAAAATGCATAATTTAGAAGGGCTGCAGCAAAAATTTAGAAGAAAGTGCTTTAAAACATATTTCAAATAAAACCACATTGGGTTTTTGGAAAAGCGTGACGTGAAGATAAAACTCTGCGCAGATGCATTTCAGGACCGATTATCAAGTAATGATACTTCTTGGAAAGCTCTCACCATGATCTTGATGATCGCTAAGGTTGGCAGATTTCAAAATTAATTGTGAGTTAAGAGCAAACCAAACAATAAAACCTTATTTCGTGACGTGATCAGCAACTTTCCCGGCACCCGGGTCGTAAATTTTTGTACATTAATGGGAAACATTTTTGTGCATTAAATAAACTTCAAAACTGTATAGAGTATTTTTTTCGAAAGTTTCGACTTTCAGGACTCAGGGATGAGTTCGAAGTAGGCCTTGGTTCAAATAGCAGCTATTTTTTTTCTCCTGCCAAAATTCCTGAAATTTTGTTCATGATTTGTGATAAAATAAAAAAAGTTAAATGATCCTGTAAAGTGCACATTAGGAGAAACCTGCCATCCATCAGTTTTAAAAACGATCCAAATATGTGAAAATCGAAGGAGAAAGCCGAAAAGGATGTTTTCGTACTTCCGATGGATACCGCTAGATTTAGAAAATATATCAAAAGTTAAAAGCTGCGGAAAATCAATCAGGAGCTAAGTATCTTTAAATCTTTTTAAACTTTGATGTTTGTCGGTTGATAAACAGTTCGTTTCTTGTTCCGTTACGTTTCGGGCACATGACATTCTTTCTAAAATGCTGCTCTAAAATGTTACCTTATATTTTTTACGTCTGACGATTAGTGAAAATAGGTGAATGAGAATGTTATTTGAAAATGGACTAGCTATTTCACTACACCCATAGAAGAGGTTGCAGAAATCCAATGCCTTTTTAGCAAATCTCTGTGCCGATAATGCTCTGAAATGTGCACTGTACCGAAGACGGTATGTTTGAAAAACCGTAACTGGCATAAGGACTCGGCTTCCAACCAAAATTATTCATGACCACTACATTCAAGCGAAACAAGAAAAACATTTTATGGGATTTCGTTCCTATTGGATAATCCATCCCAGAAACAAGAAAATAAAAATAATAACCACAGCGCCGTAGGGAGATTCGAACTCAAATCACCAATTACATCGTCTTGCCAGACCGACATCTTAACCAGTGTACTATTCGAGCTTCAGGCTTTCTGCCACCGATCAATCACAAAAAAATAACGCACGACGGAGGCTTCCCGGCGTTTGGCCTCCTTTCAAGGTATTCCTTTGTTTAGAATGGAAAGGGGAAGGGGAACGGGAAACGGGAAACCCATTGAATGAGAACTGTGCTTTGCTTACTGCCTGCTATTACATACACACGCTACATATACACAGCTGCTAAAGCCGGGCAGCTTGGCCGATAATTGTTTGCCTGTGAATTGAAGGAATGTTTTTGTTAGCTTCGTTCAATCGTTAGTAAAAATCGGTTTCAACTGGTTTCTGTTAACTGATAGATGTTCAACGAGCCAATGTTTTGGTCGAAACTAGTCAGGTCGTTGTTCAATGGAGCAAGTTGAAACTAGTCGAAACCAATCCAGCTCGGCAGCAGGATTAGTTTCGACTTGGTAGAAGTCGGTCGAAGTCAATTGGAAAGAGACAGGTGATCAACTATCAATCCATTTCTACTTGTTTCGACCCGTTTCTACTAGAGTTGATTGAACAGACATGTTGTTGATTTTGCTACATACACAAGCACAGCTCAGCCGTTGTTGTTTGCCGGTAGATTGAATTGAAGCAATGTTTTTTTTGTTGCTTTTACTACATACACACGCACAGCTTGGCCGTGGTTGTTTGCCGGCGGATTGAATTGAAGGAATATGTTTGTTGTTGCTTTTGCTACACACGCACAGTGCTCGGTTCGCTGGCTGCCTGGTGTTGGCCGGTATTTATTTCTATCCTTCTTCGTCTTGTGATGCGATTGGGAGGGACGTGAATTCATTTTTATTTTGTTTCTTTCAGACAAACGCAATTCGGTTAACTTGGGAGGTTAATGCCGGTGGGAGCAAATCGAATCAGCACCGGTCGCGTTATCTTCTTGTACCGATGATGCTATGTAATTGACTACACGCCATTGGCACAGAGGCTGAATTTTGGGTGTAAGTGGTGGGTGAAAAATATAAAAAGTTTATTAATTTTCCAACTTTTCTTTGCGGTTACTGATTTTTTTTTGTAAGAATTCGTATATATATTTGAAAAGATTTGGACCGTTTAATTTAAGAACCAAGCTTGTTAAGTTGATGATAGTTGAGTAATTTTGTTTTTAAAGAATTAAACGGCAATTTAAATTAAATAAACAAATAAACTAACAAATTTGTTTCAGTTCTCAAAATATATTAAAACATTTTTTATGGCAACATTCAAAACGCATATTCCTAATCATCATTTGAAGTCGGGTAGAAAATGATCTTTGAAAAGAGTTCTTTGACTCCTCTGATTGATAAATTTGTGATATAATTGAAAGCTTTAGTTTTCCAGTAAGCCTTAAAACAGTTTTAAAATGACATTAGTTTTAAAAATTCATTTGAATTGAAGAGTTTCAATGCGAAATCATAAGAGCTTAGTAGAATAGGATTTTAACCCAGATTGCATAACACTAGTCAAAAGTGTTTCCTGATCATATCCTTTTACCCAATCCACACAAAAATTGTTTTGCTACGATGCAGAGGTGACCTCGGTCCTAAAGCGTGAATTATTATTCTTTCAATAGTTTTTCCCTTCTATTTTCCTTCTATCCATTGACTACTAGGACGTGGCCGGCGCCGTTATTGATGTGTAAAGAGAGAGCATAAGTTTTGTTCATTGTGAATGTGCTGTCAATCCCAGATACCATTCTTTTGACCTATGGACAACATTATTGGCCTCGGTCAATCAAGGAGTACCAACCATTGGCGATGTGCAATTCGTTCTACTGAGCCACGCTTGCGATTATGGAATTTGAAATGCGCGTGTTTTAATATCGATAAAAAAAAATTAAAAGGTTGACTAAGCTTATTAGGAACTATTGATTTAGAATATTTTTCATGTTGCATTTCAAGATCAATGATGAAAGGTGAATGTGAGTAGTCAATCAAGCTAAGCTAAGCTAAGCTAAGTTTCTCTTTTCAGATGGATTTTGTTTTCGTCGTTTTATAAATGCTTTGAGGAAACCTGTTGAAAGAAAATGAAGTTTTGTACAAAATTTTTTTGTACAATCTTATCATATCATGTTGATTATTTTCTGATTCTTGGCCAGCATGTTTCAAACTGTTTTCGATTGGCGCGAAATTATCCCTTTTAAATCGTCATAATATTATAAGGTTTAATATGGTAATTGAAATGTCATACTCAGACGCAGTGTTCTTAACATTTTAGGTAGTTTTATAAAATGTGTACAACTCTTTAAAATACAAACTCAAACACTATTTCACATTTTAGGCATCCGAGGAACGACCTTGCGTACTGCTAGCTGGTGAAGCCGAAATCGAAGAACAACTTGTATGCCGCATGGGTATTACCAGATCACACGATTAGAGTAGAAAAAATCGCATCTCCTGGCTGGATACATCGTCAGGATTCAACATCCGAACAAAAACATAACACGTGTTCATTCTATAGTTTAAAAGTTCACCAGTAACCTGTAAGTAGCGCTAAGCTTAACAAATCGTAAATTCTATATTAGTTAAAGAAAATCCACTGCAAAGTTGCAACATGAATGAGCTAGAGGCCCTTAGACAGGAAGCGGAATCGCTGAAGAATGCAATCCGCGACGCTCGGAAGGCAGCCTGCGATACGTCACTGGTCCAGGCCACCAACAACCTAGAACCGATCGGCAGGATACAGATGCGAACCAGGCGTACGTTGCGAGGTCATTTAGCAAAGATCTATGCCATGCACTGGGGTAGTGATTCTAGGAATCTGGTTTCCGCATCCCAGGATGGAAAGCTGATCGTGTGGGATTCTCACACGACCAACAAGGTCCATGCGATTCCTTTGCGCTCATCGTGGGTCATGACCTGTGCTTATGCTCCGTCGGGTAATTTCGTAGCGTGCGGTGGGTTGGACAATATTTGTTCGATCTACAATCTAAAGACACGGGAGGGCAACGTTCGGGTATCGCGGGAGCTTCCGGGCCACACCGGGTACCTTTCGTGCTGCCGCTTCCTAGACGATAATCAAATTGTGACGAGTTCCGGCGATATGTCCTGCGGGTTGTGGGACATCGAAACCGGTCAGCAGTGTACATCGTTCCTGGGACACACCGGAGACGTTATGGCACTGTCCGTTTCACCGCAATTCCGAGTGTTCGTATCTGGAGCGTGCGATGCCTCGGCCAAGCTCTGGGACATTCGGGAGGGTCAGTGTAAGCAAACGTTTCCGGGTCACGAGAGCGATATAAACGCCGTCACATTCTTCCCGAATGGGCACGCGTTTGCGACCGGTTCCGATGATGCGACCTGCAGACTGTTCGACATCCGGGCAGATCAGGAACTGGCCATGTACTCGCACGATAACATTATCTGCGGCATCACGTCGGTTGCGTTTTCCAAATCCGGCCGCCTACTATTGGCCGGGTATGACGATTTCAACTGCAACGTCTGGGACACCCTGAAAGCGGAACGTGCCGGCATCCTAGCAGGCCACGACAACCGCGTTTCCTGTTTAGGGGTAACGGAAAATGGCATGGCCGTTGCCACCGGGTCGTGGGATTCCTTCCTCCGGGTGTGGAACTAAGCGTGGTAGTCTTTTTTTAAATAATTAACTTTTAATATTATGATATAAACAATTATATAACTTTTTTATATAAAAAAGAGCAAATCAGCGCCACAAGAATGGAAACATAAACACATACTGTCGGAAGTAATCTATGTAGAAGAAATGTAACAGCTAACAAATTAAAGGGAATTCAAAATTTTAACATGTAAAATAACGAAAAAAAAAATACAAACATATTTTCTTCTTATTCGTTGTCTTAAGGAATGTAGTTCTCAGTTATAGACACTAAAAAAACATAATTAAAAAAAAAAAAGTGAAAAAACAATGCTTCTACAATCTAAACGGCAGTTCATGGAGAAACAAACAAAAAATAAGGATAAGGTGTGAACACGTGGAAAAGGCGTCAAGCTTGCCAGTTCGTTCAAATAATCTAACAATAGTACTTATACGTGTATTTTCTTATTCTGTAATTTTCTTCTAAATAATTAAGAACTGCAGCATTTTTTCGGTTTTTGAAACCAAGCTTGCACAAAAGAGAAAAGTGAACAAAAACGTACAATTATTTATTCACACAAAATACACAAACACACACACAAACGCGATATTTTTTTCCCTTGTAACGAAAATCGTATAAGTATACATTTCACACATTTTGCTTAAAGTAATTCAACATGGCGGAAGAAAAAAAATTACCAAGCTATGGAGAAGCCAGTGTAGCCAATTAGAGAATGTCCATGTATCATATATCATATTGAAACAACCAACCAAACAAAAAAAAATCTAGTCGAATGCCTCGTAAAGTTTCGGAGTTGGATGAAATTAAGAAGAAAAAAAAAATAGCGAACAAAACTGCACTGATTCGTCGACGAAAGTAGTAGTGGATGCAAAATTAAAACTAACAAAAAAAAACAACATTTACAACCAATGAAAACCGAAAGGTCCTCATATATCACACAAAAATCTTACTTATAGGAAACCTACTCGAACAAAAAAAAGAAACAAATAAGAAAATAGGACCGTTGTTGTCGCATAATCCAGAAAACAAAAAAAAAAAAAGAAATTAAAAAACATTCAAAACGACACCAACGGAAGAAGGGAACGTTTGGAAGGCGGATGAGCGAAAAGTATTACAATACGGCAATGGCGCGGCGCGGTTACTTTTTCGTGTACTTATGTATATTGAATAAGTGTTTTGTGTATCGTATATACATTTATAGAACGTGCAGCAGACATCATAACAAAACAAACAACAGCAGCAACCATTCAGAACATGATAATAAAGAAATAGAGAAAGAAAAACCAAGAGTCGAAGGAAACGTTGAAGATTTGTTTTGGTTCTTTCATTTGTCCGCTGTGTAACACTAGAGAAAACAACCCATACAAACAAACAAAAATAGAAAGTTGCAACGTTAAACTTCATCGGAACGCAAATAATGATACGCATACCTAACCATATTAATTGCAATAGAACAAAATGGCAATATAGAATGAATCACTTTGAAAACATACCCCCAAATTTATTGTGCTTTTATCTGAATTCGTACGAAACTTTCTCGCCTTTGCTTGTGTTAGTTACAAAAGACTTAATTCATTCAAATAAAAATCACTTACAAAAAAAACCGAAGCGCCATCATTCAGTTTGACGATCAAAAGGTCATTTGTCACATCTGACCCAATGTTTTCAATCTTTTTTATTCAATAGATTGGGTTCTGTAATCCCAATTTTACATTTTGATGAAATAATTATGAGTTTTACAAGATTTTGTTTGACAGTGGTATGGATTGTTAACCAATAAATTCTTTTTTATTTAAATGTTTCTTGATTGATTTTAGTAATTGCGATATTAAAAGTGGCTTGAGGTGACCATTGAAGAAAATATTCCCAGTACCATTAATGTGGCAGGAAAAAAAAGAACTTTTCTTTTATTATAACAACAGGAACTCTATGGATTCTTAACTTTTTTGATACTGCTAAACGAAATCTTCCCGAGGCTGGACCTCTTCTAAAAATTGATCTACATACATTCTCTTTCCTATGAACAGAAAAACAAGCAACAAAACTGTGTGTAAACGTTGTACTTTTAAATGAATTCCAATGTATCCGTACTATAACTCTTACTGCATTAAATGGAATGCGCATGCGCTGAGCAAACCGTGTCTTAACGAATGCGTTATGAATTGTGTTCAAGAGATAAACTTTACAGTTCTGTTAGGCTGTGAACCTTGGCATTAACAGCTCAATGTAACTTTCCTAACCTTCACATTTTCCTGGTATTCTTCACTACTCTCAGGAGTAATCCATAAAAAGCTGAAAACTTTTATTTCAAATCCTATCGATCGAACCGAACAAAAGTTTATGCCTGTTTTAGTACACACACTAGCAAGAAAAAAAAAGTTTGTTACAAGCCATCGCAAATATGTATTTCTATAGCCATAACGAATTGCGACTCAATTCTTCAACTCTACTATTGTATGAAAATGAACAAAAAAGTAAAATAAACGCATTCGCAAAAATCCGTGAAGATATCAGTAAATTAACAAAATAGTAACGATAAAAAAAGAAGTGAAATCGAGATTGTTCAAGAATCACAAAACAAAACGAAACGGCATTTAGCACCATAAAAAACGCGCAAGCAGATACTACACTCACACAAACACACACTCAGAAGATACAAAGAGATACATTCACATGATAAAACACAAACACGCATCTTTACACAACACTTAAGTGAAACAAACCTATGTAATTGAAAACAACTAACAGAAATTGAATCAAATAAAGTAATGCAAAAGTAAACCAAAAAGAAGGAGAAAAACAAATCAGCTAAACCTACACACACACGACAACAACAACAACAAACCAAAAAAAAACTAAAGCAAGTGCAAGTGGACGGAAAAATCGAGAAAATGAACAAGTACATAAAAGTAATTCGCTACATGTAATTGCCAAACCAAAAAAAAACACAACAAAAAAACCAGAAAAACTCACTACGAGAGCATATAAATTCGCATGAAAATTGAGGAAAAATAAAACAAACCACCGCAGTTCGTTATTGAGGCCCGGTAATGATGACAACAAGTCCCCAGCCGCGAACGACTTCTAGGTAAGTTATCAAAAGTTTGCCTAAAATGCTACTTGTTATCCACTGAATTTGACCCACTAGTTTACTCGATTACCGTTCGGAATAAATAAAGCCCCCGAAAACTTCCAAAGGGACATTCTTTTCCTCACGCTTGCTAACTGGTGAATGTTTAGAAATTGCTAATACAAAGTATGTCAAATTTTAATTTATCATATTTTTGTAAAGTTTCACAGCGCTTATTTTATTACACCACTAGAATCGGTATGAAAATGGCTTGCTGGTGAATATAAATTTATCACGGAAATCTCGCGATATAATCAAGATCCAGTACAAAGTTGAATTTAAGTCTTAGA
This sequence comes from Uranotaenia lowii, assembly GCF_029784155.1. NCBI lineage: Eukaryota > Metazoa > Arthropoda > Insecta > Diptera > Culicidae > Uranotaenia > Uranotaenia lowii. Next base: position 54,556,648 of record NC_073693.1, read on the forward strand.
AAATCTGAGATATTGCAAATTGACAAAAGGATGACGAATAACAGCTACCTTTGAAAATTCGTCAAAAATTCTGTGTTTCGTATTTTGACAATTTAAAAATGCAAAAATGTGCCAAATGACGTCAACTTTCCAATCTTTTTTTCAAAATTTATCTGGTGTGACTTAAACAATTTTGACAGCTCAATGATTCAAAAGTACGGCTTTGACACCACTTTTTTACATTTTTTGTGGATCCTCAAAAAAATCGAAAAATTTATAACTTTCTGTGAAACGTAAATATAGCTTCTGAATTCAGCTTTAATGGACAATATTTTTTTAACATTCTGTAGCTGATCTACAGTCTTTTTTTCGAAGATAAAGATCGGTAAAAATTGTATCGTTTTTCAATTTTACTTCGGAAGTCCGGGCTTCCGACTTCCGAAAGACTTACGACAAAGAAAAGTGAAGTACTAGATTGTCGGAAGTTTGTGTTTTGTTGCCAGTTCACCAGCGACGTTTCTTAAAATTTTATTAAAATTCACAATATTTGTCAAAACGTTGTCATACTTTTCCGGCATAAATTTGTCATGATTTTGTCACGAATTCTTCAAAGCTTTAACAAAAGTTTTTTTTCCATGAATTTTTCACGGTTTTGTCATATTTCATTGTCATAATATGACATGACCGTAGGAACGGAGGGGGTTTTAGGGGTTAAACCCCCTCCATGAGGATCCAAAAACGCAAGCGAAGTATTCAACTCTACACTCAAAGCTTCAAATTCCGAATCAAATTATGATAATAGAGTAAAGTTAATCAAGAGTAACAATCTTGACTCAAAACTAATGCCAAAACCTCAAAAAACCATCCCAAATTCAAAGTTTTGCTACACTTTTTCAAAAAAAAATCATTCGTTCATAAAAATTCAGGTCTGAATATTAAATCAAATTAAACCCATTTTGGAGGTTCTGATTCCATAACTCTCATAACCAAAATTGTATTTCTATTTTCGTAATCCGGATTCTATGTCCGGAGTTCAGGATTCTGGATTTTTATTTCAAATGGGAATTATAAGAAATTAGAAATGAAAAGCTGCTTTGAAATCCTGGTTCAAATTTAATTTTGCAATTTATTTCAAACTTGGTCATGATTTCCGAGATCATATATGTCTTTCCAATATTTCAATAATAGTTTTCCGAATATGTAAAGAATTTTATATTCAAATTCGAAGTTCTTAAACTTAATTCTTCCTCAAAAATCAAACATTTAATGCTTCGGAATGGCAATCCAAAATCTAAAACTTAGATTCAGAATCATTATTTTAAAATCATGCGGGTCCAGATTCAAAGCTCAATTTTTGGACTCAGGTTCAGAATTCAGATTCAGAATGCAGATTCAAAAATCAAAAAATAAAAAATTAGCTTTTAAATTAATTTAAAAATCCACAAAAATTGTATTATATTATATTACATTTTGTCAGTATACTGTTTAACATTATTAAACACTGCGAGAAAATCTAAGCCGTTAGGCACAACAATTCGGCATCTTATATTTCAGAAACCAATAGACGAAATTCTGTTGATTTATTTAAAATATTTGAGTAACGAGAAGTGTTGTGCAAAATCTTGTAGAATTAGGTTTCAATTAGCTCACCTTTTAGGTAGACCCATTGTATAAAGTTACGATTTAAAACGAAAATTTTTAATGTAAAAGTACTTAACCTTCCCATGCCGTTCGCAAAATATCCGTTTCGGGGAAATTTGAGTTGTAGTTTGATTTCGTTCTCCTGGCTGTAAATGTTAACCGATTTTGATGATATTATATTCATTGTGTAGGTAGTTTGTTCTTATTACTCAAAATTTTAAAATAAAGTCGATATGTATTACCAAGTTATCAGAAACTGGTTCAGAAAGTAAAAAGTCCGAAAAATCAATTTTATTTTTAAAATGCTCATAACTTTTGACAGCTTTTCTGTATTTAAGTCAGTCTTCCGAAAATCACTCGGAAGAAACGCTCATGATAGGTTTCTAGTTGGAAACATTCAAAGCCGATTGCTGCTTCCTGTTGTTCCCTAGAGAGTCGGCAGAGCGACAACGCGAAGTCAATGTAAACAAGATTCAAAAGCGAGAGCGGACTCGCATCTAAGTCGATCTCTCAAGCTCACTACCTGGTGTATCAGAAGAGATTGAGACACTGACTGATACAAGATCCAATTCGAAAATCCACTCACTCACTCACTCAAACTCAATCAATGCGGCCTTGCATCGGTTCATACTGCCTGCGTACTTTCTGGCAAAGCGGCAGAAACATATGTTCATACGTACTGCCTGCGTGTTTGAATGACTATTTTAATCCTCCCCTACAACAGCAACAACAAAGCAAGATGTATCAGGCAGACAGCATTCGATCATCGATCAGTAAACGAGTGAGTGAGTGAGTGATTGAGCAAGAAAAGTTATTGACTGAAAAAAGAAAATGAAAATCAGGTAGCTCCTCACTCAGTTGAGAATTCCAACTGGAGGAGAAACGTCTCTCTTTCAAATTTTATTTCTTTGATTCTCGGAGCAGCGCTGTCGAACACAATCTTTGCCCCACTGGGAGATAAACCAACCGACAATTTAGGTTTTGCTTTCGCTGTTGAAAACGTTTCAGTGTCTCTCATGAGAATTGAGTGATATTCGGAACACTGATTTAAGTGTTTCATTGATGTTTGAAATCGTCAAGAATCCATCTATCCGACAATGTATAGATATGTTGGGGTCCAATGAAAGTTTTGATCGCTATCTCAGATCTTCCGGTAGAAAAAAATCTAACTTTAAAAAAACGATATCTAATTTTTGCTTTGCTTAGCTGTATTTCATTTCCCAATGAACCGATTTTCAAAACTCAAATTTCAATTTTTTGACGTTTATTTGATCATTATTTTCATAGAACATTCATGGTCTGTCAAAATTCCTAGTTCTTCAGTATATTGGAATGATGATAAAGAGATTTTAAATGTGCGCTTCGGGTCATATTGACCCGAACGGCATGGGAAGGTTAAACAAAACATGAATAATCATACACAGGGCCGGATTAAGCCATCGAGGGGCCCGGGGCAATTTTTCCCGGGGGGCCCTTGTGATTCGATTTTTTTTCAAATGCTATTCCCGAGACTACAAAACATTTTAAATGTGTAAAAGAACTGGAGATTAGTTCAGTATACTGTCTTCTATAGCCCTTTTTGTTTGCGTAAAAGATAGTTTCTGGTATATTCAAATAAGAATTGTTATTTACTCTCGTGCAATCATTGTGTTGCAATCGGTTAGAAATTTATCAAAAATGAAGCTCTTGAGCTGCAAAATGCAAAATTTATTTCTAATTTTTTTTATTACCCTTATCACCAACTAAAATTCTCTGATGTAGAAAAATGTAGATAGATATTTTAAATTATTTTCATTTCCTCATTTATCGTCTGGTTTGTGCTTCATCGAGAAAAATTTTTACTAATGACAATTGGGAAGTATCATGAAGATTTGAAACTTAGAATACAAAATTCAAAAAAAAAACAAAGTTATTGAATTCAAATTCCATAGAGATACAGCTACAAGAGTTTGAGAATTCAATACTTGACATATGCTTACGATATGCTTACGACTAGGGTAGGGTTACCATACGTACTCTTTTAAGAGTACATGTACTCTTTTTCGATCCAGAAATGGGCGTACTCTTCTTTTTGTGAAATCTTACCAAATTTACTCTTTTTTTTTGTTGAAAGACATTTGATCAGAAAAATCATCGTATTTCTTCCATTTAATGAAGTTGTTTTGAAAAACTACAAAAGGAATACAGCTTACAACAAATTACTTTAAAATTTTGTTCTTATAATCATGCATTTAATCTTGAAGAAAAATGATCTTAATGGTTTAAATTCGTAAAAAATAACGGTATTAAATTGACATTTTTGGCAAGTTCAAAATCTAAACTCGCCGGAAACGTCGGGAAATAGAAAAATAAAATCCATGCATTTAAGAACCGAGCTATGTGCCTGAATGCTATGCAAAACCAAAGCAAAACGATAGGGTTTGTCAATGTATTTCGTTTATCCGAGGTTTCACTTATCTGAGGTGGTCCCTCCCCTCATTACCTCGGGTAAGCGGGGTTCTACTGTTCATCCTTTTGCATACTATCCGGGCGCAAAGCTCGATAAATATAAGGATCTTGGGTCAGCCTGATGGCTGGGATAACGCGGGAGCTGAGAAAACTGGAGTTCGGCTGTACGGGGTTCTACTGTTCAACTTTTCTCCTGACTTTTGGATAAATGATCTCAATGTACTCTTTTTGGTGTCGCGGGATATGGTAACCCTAGACTAGGGGGGTAGGGGGGTTTCCAAAAATCTTACATTAGAAATGTTACATTGATTACACAAGAGAACTGTATTTTTGGTGCCTATGTTCTAATAACTTTTTTTGGAGGATTTTTGCATCCTGAATTCTAATCATTTGTCAAATATGCTCTATTAGCTCATGTTGTAGTGATATGCCGTGTGGAAATTTTAAATTGGTAGATTTTTAGTAAAATCGATCATTTATGATCCAACAAACCAACATGAAAAACAAAAAATGATTTTTAATCTATTTACTATCCATTCAATCAAGGATCAGATTTTGCCTAGATATTCAAGTTTCAGAGCAAGTTGCAAAGCTTTAAAAATAATAATATATAATTTTTTCTAGGAATTGGGATAAATAACATTTCAACTATTTCTGACATCACTTAAAAAGGCCTTTGAGTATTGGATTTTAAAGATTTTTTTTCTATTAAAAAAATGTCGAAGAATGCAAAGCGATTTGACTTATAATTGAGGAAATATTAAAGATCTAATTTGTTTTAATTTTGTTTTCAAAACATCGTCTAAACAACCGTATTTTGCAGAATTTGGTATTTTTTCAGTGATTGACACGATCAACTCTATTTTTTTACAAACGAATCATCAATTTTTTTTATAACTTTGTTGCTTCACGTTGAAATGTGTCTGAGCTTTAAAGTGATTTGAAAACGCATTGTCGTTGAAAATTTTTGCACCATTTCTAGTAGCATAGAAAGATTTTTTGAAATTTTTATTACTTTCAGGTCTAAATCATGACATTTTTTTATGGTCATTCTGTTTTTTTTTTATCTGAAATTAGATTTTATATTGTTTATTCGATTTGTGGAAATTTTTGAAGATTATTGTTATCCCCAACACGTTATGTACTCAATAATGTTTTCTATAATCGTTTATGACATTTCATCCTTTGTTTGGTAAAAACTGTGCTTTTAAAATGCAGTTATTAAATTTTACTTTAAGAGTGCTTTGCTTTGGCCTTATTTTTGAAAAACGTGTCTATTTTTAAAAGAATAAAAACGTAAGATCTTACTAGGAAGGAAGGGTAAAAAATAAGCAAAATCGTGCTTACGTTATCAGTGAACAGCCCCATAAGGAACTCAAATGAATTTGGTATCTTAAACAAAGATCCTAAGTTCTCGAAACTAAGAAAAATCATGAATTTGAACTTCAGTAACTGATAAAACAACACAAGACTTGAAAATCTCAACGAATGGAATCTGGAAAAAGATAAGATTAAAACATATAAATATTCATGTTAAGAGAATCACTCGAAGATATTAGCAACTAATCTATGTGATCGTTTTTATAATAATTTGAGAATGATCATTTGGGAAGTGATATATTGAATTTAGAGCGATAAAATTCTTTATTAATCAGTTGGAAATGTTTCAATACGAATTTCAAGTCAAAGGCAGAAATTTGGATGGAAATTCTATAGAGAAACTCTGTTCTGTCGATTAGTTCAATTTAAGCAAATACAGTTTTTTAAAGATTTTATTCTCTAAACTATGGAGGGAAAATGGTCTAGAATTTATAAACTTACGGAAATTTCAACAATAATGATTAAAAAGTGAAGTTATAACAATACCTGATAATAACCAGAATACTGCCCAGATTAAATTCTGAAATGTTTATCATAAAACTTCTTTGTTCTCTCTTTGCACTGTGAGCCAATTTTTGCGAAATAAGCTGCTATTTAAGTGCAGTAACCATTAATTGGATAGTTAACGTAATAACAAACATTTTTATTGTGCAAGACGTGTGTATGTAATGAAAATGAGAAAATGTTTTTTTTTATTTTACCTGTTCTGTACAAAGTATTCTGACTGACATGTTTCGATTAAAAAAAATGAAAATTTGAGGTGTTTTGCTTCTTATTCTTCTTAATTTTTTTTCGAATTCGGTTTACATTATTTTTGTCAAGATTTTGGGTTGAAAATTTTGAAATTCAATACCAAGATTTTAATATTCTTAGCCCGTCAATGCGGGAGAACTCCTTCACTACTTATCCCTAAATTATGAAAGAGAAAAACTAATCTAGATATTATTTCACGGGGGTCTTTTTAGTTGTTATATTTCAAGTTTTCATTCCGATTTTTAATTTTGATTTCTATTCATATTTTTAAAGATTGAAATTGTATTATTAAAGAAAAGTTAAATTTTTTCCCTCGGGGGGGGGGGGGGGGGGGCCCTGAGGCGGGGGGCCCGGGGCAATTGCCCCTTTTGCCCCCAATTTAATCCGGCCTTGATCATACAGTTACAACCATAATTTATTTTTTTTGTATTTGTGCATTGTTAGGCAAAAATCATAAGTAAAAATTAGTCATCAAACCCCCCCCCCCCCTCCCCCCCATGAGTCGGTTCTTCCTACGGCCCTGTTATATGACATATCTACCTAATTGATTTTGTAACAATTTGGTCATGATATAGGTAAAAAAAAAATCACAATTTTACCGCAATTACTTCAGAATCTAGCTACAACTTCACTATGATGTCGTCAAGATTTTTTTACAGTTTTTGTAACAATTCTGATATAACGTTGCAATGTTGTCATAATTTTGTGACAATTTCGGTATAATTTTATCATGATTATGACACAATTTTTATATGTTTTTATTTCATTGTTTTCATTTCATTATTTTTCGATAAATAGTCATAATGAGCAGGCTTAGTGATGTAGTATAAGGGTATAAGCAGCATGATTCATAATTAAAAAAAATCATTATGAGATTTCAGAAACTGGAAAAAGAGTCAATTTTCAGAATCAGAATTGAATACAAAATTCATAATTAACATAGAAACCCAAAATTAGAAGATTACACGCACCAGAATAAAACAAAATCAAATCGGAAATCATCAATCAACATTCATTATGATATGTTCTTTTTAATTGGTTTATTAGTTCACGTTGATAGAATTACAAAGCTGGAAATCTGTTCGTAACAAATACAACAACATTTTATGGAAGAGAATAATTCTTGCACTATTTTTTCTGCAGACCCTTGATCGCCTCAACCATTGCTACATATCCCTTTCGGATGTAATGTACGCCTAGCTCCATCATAAGTAGCGCGTAGTAGCGCAAGTAATAGTACTCTCGCGAGGCCAGAAACACCCGAAACCAATGGGCTAGGGAATGAGCCAGGCGAACACTTGCTTCCCACATGCTAACCATGGCCTGTTTGGCTTTCGCAATATTCTCCGGGGACATCAGATTGGTTCCGAAGGGGCTGAAATTTTGTGTCTTCAGCGATTTCATCCATTCCGATACCCGGATATTAGTCATAGGGGCTGGCGGCGCAACCTTCGGGTTCGGTGGAAGATTTTTGCAGTGTTCCATGGTGATAGGATTATTTGCCGTGGAAGATTCAGACGACGAAGGAACGAAGAATATCTTATTTTCCTCCTTAGGCTTAGGTTTCGCTTGGCTAACCGACCATCGTTGCTGTTGTAGTCCTCCGGTTTTTACCAGCTGATGTGAAAATATGAGAAGTGGCCCATTCTTGCCCTCCATTAGCGGAGTGATTGCCGGAAGCAATGGCTTGAATGTTCGAACCAACATCTTGGCAACGGATTTGGCTCGGAGATACTTGATATTATTGGTACAGTTTCAGGAAATTTTACTTTTGAAACAAATCCTCAAAATTCTTAAAACTGACGTTTGAATTAGGCTTTAGGATTTTTTTCATGGCATCCTGGGGCTGTTGTTCGAAAAACACTCAACGGAAAAACGCTGTTGCTGAGATCGCAATGCTTGCGGTATTCTCACAGCATAGTAGAATGTGTGGCACATGTTCCCAAGGTTTGTAAATACAGTCCCGTTTTTTTAAGATCTTTTAAGATCAACTGTTCAGTCAGCTCGTTTGAACTGTTGTTCCCATGGTGAAATCCTTGTTTTCTCTATTTACTCGAAAAACATGGTTGTATAAGTATATATTGTACCCTATTTTTGACGATGGCTCACGTTATCGGAGAGATTGTAGACTGTACAAGAAGGAAAGGAAAACCAGTGAGATCGGCTACGAAATCGCAATAGACGATGGAAGCGCTGCAGAATTTGGGAGCCGATGGAAAGTTTTTGAAAATATGGAATATTGCTGATAAAGGGTGATACGGTCAAAATTTGGCGTGTAAATCGGTGAAATCGTTTGTATAAAAAATCTAATTAAATTTCTTTTTCAAGTTTAATTAGCATAAAATTCAGGAAAAATATTCAGTTAGGCTTTTGCTTTTCCAAATCCGAATAGCCGGGCCTTACGCTTAACCCCTGCCATCAGATTTTGTACAGCCACCTTGTCCACCTTCTTCGCCGCAGAAAGCCAGTTTGCCTTGAACTAATGCTCGTCCTTAGCAATTTTTTTGGTCTTCTTCAGGTTCCGCTTGACAATAGCCCAGTATTTCTCAATTGGGCGAAGCTCTGGCGTGTTGAGAGGGTTCTTGTCCTTGAGAACCACCTGCACGTTGTTGGCGGCGTACCACTCCATGGCCTTTTTACCGTAATGGCAGGATGCCAAATCCGGCCAAAACAGTACGAAACAACCGTGTTTCTTTAGGAAAGGCAGCAGACGTTTATTCAAACACTCTTTCACGTAAATTTCTTGGTTGACAGTCCCGGAAGCTATGAAAATGCTGCTTTTCAAGCCACAGGTACAGATGGCTTGCCAAACCAGATATTTCTTCGCGAACTTTGACAGTTTCATGTGCTTGAAAATATCTGCTACCTTTCCCCTTCCTTTCGCCGTATAAAACTCCTGTCCCGAAAGCTGCTTGTAGTCGGCTTTGACGTAGGTTTCGTCGTCCATTACCACCCAGTCAAACTTCGTCAGCATCGTCGTGTACAGCCTCCGGGATCGCGCTTTGGCCGTCGTATTTTGTTTATCATCGCGATTTGGAGTCACTACCTTTTTGTAAGTCGATAGTCCGGCTCGTTTTTTGGCTCGATGCACGGTTGTAGACGATACACCCAGCTTATTTGCGGTATCTCGGAGAGAGAGGTTAGGGTTTCGCTTGAAACTACCGGCAACTCTCTTTGTCGTCTCAGCGGCTTCCGGTTTGCGATTTCCCCCCGATCCAGACTTCCTGGCTGTCGACAAACGTTCCCCAAACACATTAATTACATTTGTAACGGTTGATTTGGCAACTTTTAGCGATTTTGTTAGCTTTGCGTGCGAGTAGCTCGGATTCTGGCGATGCGCGAGCAAAATTTTGATACGCTGCTCTTCTTCCTTGGACGGCATTTTGACCACTGAAGAGTGAATTCCAAAATCAAAATAGGAGCAACATTCTACACTCACACACCTTCAAAATGAGGGGTGTTCAGGTTTTTAAATGCAAAATTGAAAGAAATACGTCAAGTTGATATTGAACAAATTTTGACCGTATTACCACTGACCACACTGACTTGACTCTTAGAACAAAAATTCAACCATTTTCTGTCTAATTTTTTGTTGTCAGCTTTTGCAGGTTCGCAATACCGACGGCAGGTGGCGAACCTGAAAAATTTGACAAAAAATGCCCTGTAGGAAAAATGGTCCTGTTTAGCCCGATTTTATCGTAGAAATTGCGTGTTTTATTTTTAAAGTTGGGTGGCATTTCCTAACTGGGATAGCATTTCTTCAAATCGATCGATGCGCACTCTGGAATCGACATTGCGTACTGTTGGAAAAATGATTTTTTTTTGTTTTTTTTTCTGGAAAAATTATCCAGAAAACGAAATCGAGTGTCCAGTCAGTATGGTCAGTGGTATTACCCTTTAATGGTTCTCACGAAAATAAGAGAAGATTTTACCAGCAGACAGGAAGACTCTTCGAGCATCTCTCGTCTCCTTTTGATTGTGTCGTTCATCCTCCTGGTCGTTTTCTCCAATCGACGTCATCAATGGACCCTGGTATGTAACCAGTACAATTTAATTAAAAGTTTGTAGTTGTTTGGATCGAATATCCGTTTCCCTCGCCCATTGTCTAACAATGACAGCAGCAGAAGTTTTTATCTAGACCTACGGAAAATCATATTTTATTCGAAGATGGAATATCCTCCTGTTCAACCTCTTTTCCCACGCTTAAAGCAATGAAAGACATGAAATATTTTCGGATAAAATCATCAAACTTACGATGTAAATGTTTATTACTACCTTTTTAATAAATAATCAAGTGATAGCGCCAATTATGTATTGTGTATTATAGTCCACATACATTCCATTTGTCATTTAGGTCTTTGTATCCTGTTCATGGTAATGCTTCTTTTTTTCTTTCAAATATGCTTAAAATCACAAAGCTATTATTTACTGACAACACGTTTTCAGCTCTTGGTAGCCTGTTCAGATGGAACTCGAGAAATTATAGACGCTATACTTGTCTGAGTTTTGACAAAATAAACTCTGCACTACTTCACTGATTATCCTATTATTATGTCTTAGATAGTAGCTTTTTGAGTTGATTACAAAATAAATACGTAAACCGCTAGCGGTAAGAAAATAGTCGAACATCTTTGTATTAACTTTTTGTAATGATTTTGCTATTTACAATATTATCCTTTAATATTTGCCTTTTTATTTACAATTTGGAACAAGATTTCCGTCGGGTTTCCTCAATGGCTGTGAGTGTTTATCACAATATAAACTGCGTGGGAAGAGAATCGGCTTCACAAAAACGAACTGGATAGGGTCTAACGAAAAAAAAAAAAAAAAAACTAAACTGGAGGATTCACTTGTAAAATAAAACAC